>NW_020270439.1:258164-521883 GCF_002803265.2 Melanaphis sacchari | reverse complement strand
TATTACGTATTGCTATCTACACACCATACGTAGTACTTTTTAGTTATAATGAGTCTTAGAACTTAATAAACGTAATACATATTAAGATAATATTTATATGTACCTATGTTTTAAGTTTCACATGCACAGGTAACATATTAGTATTTTCTGTCTGATTATTGCTATATATACTTAATTAAATAATATTAATAAAAATTGGTTGTAGGGCAGGGTCCTACATAAATATATGTCAGTGAAATAATCACAAACACATATTTGTACATTATGTTTAACGCTATGCGCACACAAAGACAGTTTTTGCTATGTATATGCTTTATGTAAATAGAATACCTACTATTTAAATAAATAGAGCTTAATATTATATTATATATAGTAATAATTCAATTACTACAAATCAAGCTATGTTATAATACAGTCTCTCGATGTATATATTGATACATTTATTTAGGTAATCAGTGACTTAAATTTTAATCGGTAGACCATGGGATGCGCGGATATTAGAATATCATGGCGCCATTTACATGTATGAATTTAATAATTTACGCGATCCGCAACGGACGAAAGTCGAGAATATAATAAACGTCGTCCGAATACCCACAATCGTCGGCTATACCGACACGAGATAGTGGCGGAAAGCAACGTCGCGTTTACCATCGCATGAAAACACTAACACGCGTTCTCTGGCATGTTTTTGTACGGTATTTTCGCTGGTATAGCGTCCTCTTAAACACCTTGACTTGCGAGAAATTACACCATTATATATTTATTAGAACTTTCCATTGTAATTGGAAACACCTGTTGGGTGTAAGACTGCACATGACAAAATATTTTTATCCTTGTGTTACTCGTTACACCAAGTAATACTTTTAATCACCTTGAATGGTTCGACGTGAAAAACAATAACAGTCACATCATAAAATATGAACGTCCTTATTATCGTGTACCCAACAGCATAAAAAATTCTACTACAAAAGATCCAAACAAAATATAGAGACGAATAGCTGTATAGCTGTCTAAACATATATATATTTATGTATATGCATTCCTGGGGGTAAGTGTAATATGTAATGTATATACATTATACATAATAATAATATTTCACGTATGGGAAGTTATATTATTGCCACCATAATATATTGGTGTGTTTATTTGTCTATTGAGGAAAGAAAAAAATTGTTAGTAATTAAAGCACATCGAGCATATAATGGCTTTTCACTGGAAAAACAAAAGATCTAAGTCATTGAATGTATAGGCGCACGTCATACATACACATTACATACGTATGTTCAACCTGTAAAGCCTCCGGTTATGTGGATCACAAAAACAAAACCCGGTAGCCAACTAGAACAGCGTGGCAGGGTCCAGATGAATAATTGCCTCAGAACGTGTATGATGGCATATAAATTATACATATTTTTTGTTTGAAAAAAAAATAACAAAACACGAAATAATATAACCTGTATGAGTGTTTCTCTGTATATAATATACGCGACCGCCGGACCACCTGACATTGAGTTCGTTTTCTCTTTCTCCGATAGACGCACCTGCAGTTCGCAGATGTATTATTGAACAGATATCGGGTTCGTAAAGAATGGCAAAAATTACACTCTCGTATGTGATCTGAAGGGTGACTGTCAAATTTCAAGGCAATGTATGTATATATATCCGCGTGTATAGACTTAAATCTTGAAAGGGATGAAATATAAAACCCTAAAATGCTTAATCGCGAAGTATATACTGAGAGAATTGTAGGCTTCAGGAATTTGATCAAAATAACGAAGTCTTTTTTTTAATCAATTTTTCAGAAGTTATTATGTGAATTTTTCTAAATCATTATTTATATAATTATAATATTGCGTGCTAATAGATATTTGATTATTTTCAGTAGACATTGTATTAAAATTACACATATAGAAATATTTAAGACAACCCTATCGATATGAAGAGATCGATTATAAAAATAAATAGTTATCGGAAAATAAAACCTTAAGTATAAAATATAACCTTTGTCATCATTTATATACTTATGAATATTGAATAAAATTGAAGATAAAATGTTAGTTAACAAATTACTTTCATTAAGAAAATAAACATCAATTACAAGCATATTTGGTATAAACTATAAATACTTTATTGCAGCCTATACGCGCGTTCGTTTACAATATAATAATTATTTAGGCCGTGAGTCGTAACTGTTAAGATAATATTATTATTATAAATATTTTTCTTTTTTATGTACGTATACATAGATTTTTAAATAAATCTGTCATTTGATTTTTGGGCATTAGTATAGATATATGGATATATACTTAAGTTTAATATTATACATTTTCACGTTATAAGTATCTTTAAAATGTAAATTTTATCGATAGTCAATATTCAATAGTCGCGTATGTATCCATTAACATTAAGTATTGATGATAGTTACACGGAATTCAAAAATACATTATACAACCATATGTCCACATATATCGTATTATAGAAAAAAAAACAACGGTTGACATATAAATTTGAATAATTAAACCGTACTACATCGTAAATGTATGTATTAGGTTAAACTTATGGCTTATGAGGTAATTTTAAACTGTAGTAATTATAAGTCAAACCTTTTTTAAACTGACATTACTGCAGCATAATATGTTTCAATTTTCACTTATGAGAAGATAACTTTTGGGTTTTGCGTAATTATGTATAATAATAAAATTAAAATATATATTTAACATAGATAATTATATTTTTTCGAATATTTATCTTTCATGAAAATTATAATTAATATGAAAAGTTATCTTATGATTAATGAATGTATTTACAATGTTTAATCACTTCTATATTTAACTATTCCGTGTATAAGTACGATTTCTGTAGATATATTTTGTCCAGACTGATAAAAATTATACCAGCTGTCATATGATATTATGATTTAAATATAATTTAAATCTATGACATAGAACATAAATTCAATCGATAAATACACTAAGAACTTATCAAAATCCGAGTCCTTGGCGTCCATTTTAGGTAAATAAAAACAGGTCAAATGTTTGGCAATAATAATATTAGCCCTCGAGAACTAAGAAAAGATCAAATCTGGCGTATCTATTATCATTTATATACATATACAATATGTTTATAGTTGAAAATGTATCTATCATGAACGTCGTATAGCACGTTCGATTTTTCATTTAGTTTTAATACGTTATTATATTATGTGCATAATATATGAGAGTATTAAATCTTGTGGTTTTGCGCCCTAGGTAGACCAGTTTATATTTGTATACATTATACCTATGTATACGTATAATATATCCTTTGACCTCGATCAAAAATTATTTTATGTTATTTAATTTAATATTTACGGTAAAAGGACGGACTAGCTCTGTACGTATACAATGAGTGGTCATTTCTTTTTTCACCGGTACTTTAAATAGTAATAAAAATGCGTTTTCCGAATTTTCAAGCTACGCTTTTTATGGAGTGATAATACAAGGTAGTCTTGTGGTTCTATTTAATAAATAATTATAATTATACGTTTGAATTGAAAATAATTGTAGAATTTTATGAGTACTTTGTATGTATTTATAATATAATACCTAATTGTTCTTAAAACATTCATTCATGACCTAAAAATCAAAATCGTATTTAATAGCAGTAGTAGCAGTTTATTGAACTAGAAAAAAAGTTAGCTAATCAATTATGCCAAGTAGTTACGTATAGTTTAAATCTAAGGTTAATTTAAAAAAAAAATGATGTGTTATCCGATAAAAGTTTGTATAGTCAATTTAAATAGCTTATGTAACATATAAAATTATAAAACAGATAAATAAAATTGAAACTACAACAGTTTAGGAATATTGTTATATAAGTTTACAACATCTTTTTTTAACTGAAATGAATGAGAAATTGAAAATTGTATCATTATAAAAAACAACTAATTTGCTTGTAGTTTAAATTTAAAAAAAAAAGGATTAACATGAGTGTTATGAGAAATTTTGTCATAATATTTTAATAAATAATAACTGAATTATATATTTCATGTTTTTGTTAAAAACTTAAATAAACTTATGTACAAAAAATTAAAAATATACTCATATTTAATTTAAATACTATACCTACTATCAAATATATAATTGATAGGTAGATACTAGAAACAATCGATAATTGAGCAAACATTAGAATATAATTTATAATTATTGCTGGTTAATTATAATTAATTGGTTAATAATGTTAACATTTTTGGCATACAATTATTATAATTATTTTAAAATCAATTTAGTTTTAAGTTCATTGTATTCTCATTCCCGTTAAAATGTTATCAGAAAAAATATACTTTTTAATGTTAAATAACAGTAAACCAAAATGTGTAAATTAATTTACAAACCGACGTAGATGCGCATCTTAATTCATTTCGAATTCCAATCACAAATATATGTGATAATCTTATGCGATGGTACCATTCTTGTCCTTTGTTCGTCTTCAATAAACGCGTTTCCTATTTGCAAACGAAACGACTCTGTGAGGCTTTATTATTATTGAAGTGCACGCACAGATGAGTCATGTTTTAAATTTAAAATTGTGTTAGTATTTAGTATGAGTTTTGTCTTAATAAATCTATAGGGGCCAAATAAAAAATAAATACTATGTCGTTAGGAACTCAAATCCAAATATTAAATACATTAGAGTGTGCTATTTGTAGAACAGTAAACGACCCTCATCCTACTATTAATTCCTAATTGAATAGTATACAAACATCATATTATATGATATTTTTGTGTAATATTAAGTTAAAAGGGTTGAAATTATTTTTATTTTTTTATGTCTTAAAGCTAATAAAAATACCGAAAAAGTTAATTTATTTTTTAATAAAATATTCTATACTTATTAGTTTCTACTATAAAAAGAGTATTAATATGAATTATCTGAATGAAAATTGAGTTACAATTTTAAATTGTTACATTGATGCACTGTGTTTCTAATTTTATTTTTCCATGTTTGATAAAAAAATATAATTCAATATAAAATTTCTAAACAAAATAAATTGTAAAAAAATTTTAGAATGTTAATTGAATTTGAACATAATACTTTATAGTGTGTTCAGTGGTAAAGGTAAAACGGAATATATCGAACGCAAGATCCAAGTTTTATTCGGAGTTATTTTCAATTGCATAAAGTAATTAATAATAATTAATACTTTTTAAATATTTTTCGTTTATGCATAGCAAAACAAAATTTTTTTTGCACCCTCTCTTTTATGAGTTCAAATTAAAAATCGTTAATTTTTTAAAAATAATTTTGACTTATTAAGTTTTTTTTTATCTTATAAATAAAGTTATTGAGAGTAAGTTAAAGTGTTTAAGTATGTGTGTTGGTATTTAATGTATTTTTTAACAGTTTATTAAATTTTAACAAAATTTTAAGTGATTATTAGTTTTTATACCACACCAAAGTTTTTAAAAAATCATGCAAAATCATACGGAATTTTGTAAAATATAATGATAAATACAATAAGCATAAATCAAAACTTTAACACACTCACAGTAAGTCATTTTTTAAGATAGAAGAAAACTATATGTCAAAGATATTAAAAAATAATTTAATTTAAATTCGAATTCAAAAAAGTAGATGCAATTAAAACAATATGTTTTGCTGCGCATGTGAAGAATTTTTTTTTAAATTAAAATTTTTTAAAAATAAGAGTATAATATTATGCCTTTATGCCTTTATGGAGTAAAAAATCCGAATGAAATTCAGGGTCATACGTTTAGAATATTTCGCTTTACTTTTTTCGTTGAACACAATGTATATTATATTATTCTCAACTCACGTATCGTCACTTGTGAGGTGACAATGGTTTGAACTTTGAATTATGAAGTAAAAAATAAACTTAAAATTAAAAAAAAATGTAACAAAAACAGCACCAACTTTGTGTGTAATATTGAAGGTATATTTATTATATATATAACTGTATGTATGTATTTACTATAGTTTACTACTATTTATCAATGTATGAGATGCAAGTTATTCAATAACAACACTAGATATGTTTAACATTACTGAAATCCATTGTAGTGGGCTAAATAACAAATAAAATGGACAGCATTTTTTTAAATTGTGAATTCTAAAAATTTAAAAATAAAAATAAAATACTTATAAACATTTATAGGCCGATTACTGCAATTTTGTGCACTTGTTTAATTTTTATATGCTAATCATATATTACTAATTATATTTACTATACTGTGATAAAACTTTTTTAAGTTAATTCTGCGAATGTAAATATTATCATATTTTATTAACTGTAATTATTCATAAATGTTCATATATTTGGTATTAATAGTGTTATATCAGATACCACTACACCAGAGCCATGTCGATTGTAATAATTTTCAATATCATGTTACAAAAATACATCATTTAATTATTATGTTTTAAATAAACATCTGTGAAAGCAATGCGAAATTTATTGACACGATATACACACACACACACACACACACACACACACACATATATATATATATATATATTACCATACGAGAATTAAATATTTCTAATGTTTTAAAATTTAAATACATTATGATTGTTAATAATTGTTATGACTTTTGTAGATTTATTGTTATTTTTATAGTTACGTTGCATTTATAAGTCGTGGGAATATATTTTTTTAAATACTTTTTTGTTTAATGATTTAAATAGAAAATAATGTAAAATATCTCATGTTTATCAATTATCACTAATAGTAGAGCCTTGATAGTCTGGATCCCTGGTAACCGGACGGCATAAGTCCATTTGTTTGTAAATACATTATTTTGTAGTTTGTTCGGAATTAAAAGTATTATACATAAAAAAAATATTGACCACTATACTTAAGTTCTATTATTAAACACATTTTTTTGGAATTCATTATATTAAATTGTTAAAGTTATTTATTATTTTTGTAGTTTAAAGTGCAATAAATATTAAGGTGGTGGAATTAAAAATAAAAATCTTAGTCATCTGAGTAGGTAATTTTAAAAACCCTCCGGTAATCTGGACGATGCTTGGTCTGAATTTGTCCGGACCATCATCAAGGCTCTACTGTCACTAGTTCACTAGTAGGTACCTATCTTTATTATTTAAATGTATGTATCATGGATGACTGTATAAAAAATAAAAGGTATTTGGTACATATACTCGTAAATACAACATAATAACTACTTTGATAGTTGACACTTAATAAAAAGTAATTTTATACGATTTTGCTATAAAAACAATTTTAAACTTGAAAACTATATGGATAATATTTGTAAAAATAGAATACGAAAATAACTATTTTTAGTCGTTATGATCATACTTAAATTCTCTGCGTTTTTCATATTTATCACATAGAATGCTGTATTCTTCTCTATAATTTTTCACGTAATTTAAATAAGCTTTTTACTTTTAATACTTAAAATTAAACATACCTATCAGTGTTGTGCTCAAATAAATTTTTATCTAGATATAGATAAGATATCTGAACTCAAACATTATCTGGAAGTAGTTTGATAATAAAATAAATCAATTTACTATATTTAGATAGAAATGAGAAGTTATATATATTTTTATATTTTATTAAAACACATATACTTTAGTAAGTAGTAACATACATTTTTCTTGCTACATAATTAATATCAATAATAATATGATTTAAGTTTAAATCACAAATAATTATTAATCGATGTTATAGATGTTAAATAATTTAAATGTTTATAATTTCTGTGTTAGATTAATAGTATCTTAAAATAATTTATTGATTATATAATTTATTACTTAAATAAATTAAATTAAAACCTTCAATAAACAAAAAAAATTCACTACTAGAAAATATCAATAATATCGATTCTAGTTTAGATTCTTAAGATAATTTAAAAAAAGATTCTGGTAAGTTTCAGGTTTTCTATTTTAATTAGTATTTTTTGTTACAATTCCAGGCCCCGTTATAGTATGTAAATATTACGGGCAAAGTAGACTATCGGGCAATGTATACTTTGCACAGTATTTTTGGATAATAAATTAAAAATATTATTTTTACCAAGCAGGGTTGTACTTTGACCGGTTCAAGTTACTTTGCCCGTATTAAATTGGGCATTGTAACTTAAGCTGTAAACAAAACTTTCTATTAGAATATATATTTTTTTAATTTGTTAAACAATTAAAGAGTAGATATAACGAGGAGGATAGGTTACAGTCAATTTAGTGCATATTATATTTTTGAAGTTATATATGCACTTTTATATATTTATATTTTATAAAGTATGAGAATATAGAAGCAATGTTTAGATGTAGTGAAAAAAGTAGATTAAACGATGATTTTACATCATGATTGTACATCCAATATCAATATTTAAAAAATTAAAAACTGAAGAAGATTTAGAAGCAGCTATAACATCTATGAATACTGGAAATCATTGTGAAGTTGATGAAACATTGATTGAAGAAAAAATAGATAATAGAATAAATAAAAAATAGCTGTAAAAACAGTGTCAGTGGTAAATTTAATAATTCAAGCGAATTGATTTACATTGTTTAACTTAGACTGGGCAATTCTATACAGCCAGGGCAAAGTATAATTTTGCCTACATTGCCCATCATAATCGGGTAGTACTACAATGCCCGGGCAATGTTTACATTGCCCGATAATCTACTTTGCTCGTAACATATATACCCCAATAAATAACACATACCTCTTATCAATTCGTGCCACAAATTGTATTTACGCGGGACTTTAGCACAATATTATTGTTTATGAATTGTGAACGGATGCATATATTTATGCTAGTGATTATATTATATACTAACCTATGAATGCGTACTCCGTAGTACCGTACCGGCGTATGGTACACAGTACCTAATACTCCATAGCATATTTATTATTATAATAAAATATATTCAAAGTAAACTACTATAATAATTGTCACTTTTCCACGTGAAACGTGATGTATACATACATTATACATATATTATTAAACTTGTAGGTTCTTAAAATATAGTGCTCCACTCTGACTATTACCTACACGAGTAAAAATATATCATGAATCATAATATTCATAATATCGTACAATCGTCTTGTTACAATAATAATAACGGCTCGTCGCGCGTGCTGTACACACACACAAAATATAAATATATATATATGTAATTATCGACTCGGTGCGTTATAATAAGTATAATATTGCGTTCCAATAACGCACGCGGCCGACAATCACATAATATAGTAATAAATAATAATATATAATATACACGTACTGGTACATTGTAGGTATATTTATTATAAAATAGTATATAATATGTATGTACACGCGTAAACATAAACATAATAGGTAATAATAATAATGTAAAAAACGTTATTGTATGTGTGTACATTTTTTGTACGTTGACCCTCGGTCGTCAGCGGTGGTGGACGGTGGTTGCTTCGGTTACCTATATATATTATTATTATTATTATTATATCATGTTATACACTTATGCCTATTACACAGGTATATATTTTACGATATAAAAACCCAAATGCTCTACCATCGCCGCACCGCCGTCACACCACCATCCCGCTAATCATAGTGATCACGGTTACGGTGGTGGGGAGGCGGTTTCTCTGGCGGCGACGACGTGCACCCTTATCGCAAGTGGCGACGGCGGCGGTAGTGGAGGCATCGTCGTCGTCGTCGTCCACCCAACGACACGCGTCGTCCGATCAGTGTGTTCGCCGGCGTTCGTACGGCGATTACACCGTCGACGCCACTATCTCTGTGTTGGTCTGACGAAGTGTGTATTGACGCGTGTGCGCGCTCGTTCGAATCCAAGTGCGCCTGTTATCGTCAGGACTATATATTTTTATTAAAAAAGCAAAATTATAATAAAAAATAATAGTTATTATTATTATTGCGATACGTCAATTTTTGAATAAAAATCAAACGTGAATAATTGCTGTTTTTTTATTAATCGGCTTGCATGCGCTGAAAGTGCGAATTAAAATTTTTCAGATCGCGGTAGAAACTTTTAGTACACTTAAAATTTAGTATATTTTTCTTTTCACGATGGACGAGATCGGACCTTCAGTATCATTGCTGTAACCTGAACGTTAAATGCACGCGAATATTGCACGTATTGATAATTATATTATAGTCATACCTACTCGTGTTACCGTATGTTTTATAATACCTACATAATATTATTTCTGTAAAACGTGCACATGAAATCGCCAACCATGGGACTTAGGTGAGTCGGTTTTTTTCTTTTCTTTTTTTTTCGTTGACATAAAAAAATCCTGTCCCTTTAGATAGATTTGTCATGCTTTTTTTTTCCGTCTATCGCGGGCACGCACTTGTGTAGGTAGTATATAGAATATTATATCCACTCCTTGTCAGCCTAATAAAACGTGGTATCGAAACCGTCCGAATTTCTCGTACCTGTATTGACAGTGTCGTCCGCGTCTAAATAACATTCGTGTGTTTAAAATGGTGTATTTGATACTTATATAGTTATATATATAATATAAATTTTATGATATATAGATACCTACGCGTGGTGTGTTTGAACTACGATATATTAATATTATTGTAATACGTTCCCTGCCGTTCAAAAAATATATAATACTAAGACAATAAATTATTCGCTGTTCAACGGGTCAATAATTTATTATCGAACTATTATACGCGATTATACATATATTTATATTTTATATAGCCTATATGGCTATATAGGATAGGTAAGCATACCGAATACGTCGATAAATCAATCATGATAATTATACTCATTAGTCACTGTAGACACGCGCTATGCCACTGTAATGCGTTTAAAAGTCGAAAATTGTACAAGATCAACATTTTTCGATCTTTTAAAACGATTGATTCGATTGTTTTGTTACACTTCTTATCATAATCAATTTATATAAGGATAATATTATTATGTAAAATTAATTTTTATCAATTCATGTATATCTACTTATAGGATACGGGTTTCAACAAACTTAAATTCTAACAGTAGAACGTTATTATAATAGTGAATTCCCAGTATAGACAACGTATCTATACATAGTACAAACTATAAACTAGGTACTTTATTAAATATAAACCTCAAAATAACGACCAATATTCATAAATTATAAGCAATTTACTAATAAACAAACTATATTATATTTGTGCAATAATCGACTTTATTATTTCTTATATTTGCAATATTGTTATTCAATATTACATTACCATTTAAATTAAATGCTTACACTTTCCTTCAAGAAAATGAAATTTAAATTGAATGAATACCTCTTGAATAATTTCATTTATCTATGTGATTTTGTATATCACAGCAACTGCTGCTAAGTTATTAATTAATGTACTAATAGTTTTTTGGATTCGTAATTGAAAATATATAAATTAAAAATATTTAATACACTTAAACAATTTTTAATTTTGTACATTTAACAAAAAAAATAAATAAATATTCAAGAAATTATTGATATGCTTAAGACTTAATTATTAGGTACTTACATAATTATTAATCACAAATTAAATACCTGGTATAATATCTACTCATTTATAAAAGGTATATTCTGTTTTATAATAAAGAGATATGACTTAATGCAACAGCAGCATATTATATTAAAAAAATATTTCTTTCAATTATATATTTTTGGTATAGCGTGTATGTAATGTGATACACCAATATACGCTTATATTTCGTTTTTATATCGAATTTATAAAATATTATAATTCTCAAACCCATTATATATTGTTTTTTTTTTCAAGAATCTTTGAATACAACAATAACATCGCCGACCCATACAATTTTATATTAGCAAAAAAATTTTCCCGTTAAAGATTACAGTAATTGAAAATTGCTTAACTATACATCGAGTATTCGAGTACATTATACTTTATTATTGGTACAAACTACAAAGTTGAACCAGTACGAATATGATCGCGTATGATACACAGCCATTATAAAATATATCGTTGCTTCACCATTTCATTTTATATAAATTATCTGAACATTATAATTGAGATTATAATAGTATATACTACATACATAGAAAGTACGCAGCCACATACATTTAGGTACTACAATTATTAAAATAGTATTTTATTGTATAGTCCAGTAAAATAATTTCAACTGATTTGTACGTTCTAATATGTAGTACTTTAAGTACGCTAAATGTATGTATAAATACAGCTTGAGCAATTATATCTTATACGCAAAATCGTATTTTGTATACAAAGTACGGGAATACCCGTAGCTCTATGGATATTACGTAATTATTATTTACTAGGTAATAGGTACTTATACCTATATTTATCTATCTATCTATGTATATAAATGTGCAATTGGAAATCTTTGCCATGCATGTTTTCTGTAATTACTTATCTGATAAATCTTGATTTTTTTATAATGAAAGAGTACATTGCGTGGGTAGGTTTTAAACCTATTTTTGATTCTATCAGTTAATGAAAAATCGAGTTATTAATTTTTTAAAAATCGGAAAAACGCATGTAAAGATATTTATTTTTTTCGTCCGTGTATCAATTAATAGTTATTTTTAGAAATTAGTATTTTAGTGAACAGTTGATATATGTAGTATAATAATACAGAACTTTTTTCTTGTTTTTGGTTCACACCATTAAAACGTTGTGAGTTGTTGTCATCTAGTCCAGAATGATAAGAGAATCAAATTTGGACTGTTCAACAACAAAAAAATAAAAATAATTATTTTTAAAAGCAATGCTAGGTGAGATAGCTATGTAAAGTTATGTTGGAAATATCCTCTATACGCCAAATTAGAAAACCTAAAATATTATTTATTTACACCCGTTATGTTAAATCTTGGCGCAAGGTGACCAAATTTAACACGGATGTATTTTGTACTGGCAATGAAGTGTATGGGGATAACTAGTAATACATATTTATTTATTCATGTCAATTGGCAATATGTATTTATTCAGCATCTATATTGTATTATCATTGATTATACTTAGCATCAATGAGCTCGAGACCCAAACAGACCACTTAATCTAAATAGGTACCTTATGATATAATATGCGCGATCAGATTTTTTCGACAGAAATTAACCATCCACCATCCAGTCCTAGGCATAAAACAATACGATGATAGACTAAGATTGTAGTATATACAATATAATATTTGTATATATATATTATTATACGTTCTTCGTTGCCGCTCTCGTTACCGTTTATTAGAAGATCGTTGGTTGTGGTGGTTGGTTGGTAAGTGGCGGGGGGAAAATACTGTAATTACCGACGAAGTACGCGCGCGCGCTCGCCTTTTGTGTTTTCACTGCTGCAGCCATGCCATCTCGGACTGTATATAGACTATATTATACTATATTGTATAGCAGTATTAAACATTATATACAGTCAGGTTGGGTGGGTAGGTCGGTCTGTCGGTCGGTTATTGGTTGGTTTATACCTCTATATATATAATATGTTCGTGTTGCCGGTAAAACCACTTCGTATGTAAATACGAGCGCATTATAATTTAGGTGAACCGTTTATTGTGTCGTATCGTTGGAACGAATAAAAAACAAAAACTAACCGGCCGACGAGCAGTCATTGTAGATAATAGTTTTTTCAAAGTCCGTTTAGGCTCATAAGTATAATACGTGTGCTTTCGTTTACGTATCTGAGGTTCGTGCAGCAGAGTCAGATTCCGTGTGATATCATCTTAGCGTTTATACTTTTATATCATTGGTAAATATCATGACTTATTCCATTAGGCTAGTAGAACCAAAATCGGGCAGTTGTGTTGAAGTTAAATTAAACAATCACACTACCTATAATGTTTTTGATTTATACATTTTCACATTATCCCGTTGACCATCCACCTAGAATATCGACAACATCGAAAAAAAGTATATTCATGGTTGTTTAACAAATAACATTACCTCATTTACTTCTATACTACTTTCTTTCGCATATCTATAAATTATCAATATCAACTTCCTATTTTAGGTAATAGAAATAAGACCTAGCTGCGTAGGTATAATAATAATATTATTGTGTTTGCTCAGCATTGACATGTATATAATAATATTATAATATTATTACGAAATGTATCAATGCGGTGGCCGCAGTGATGTGTCCGATAAAAATAATACTCGCAAAGTCTTCTTGGCGTTCGGAAATAGCTTCCGAAAGAATTTGGCACAGCATTCGCTCGCTGCGTCGTTGTCTGCGTGCGATATTCATGCATACATGAGCGTACCATCGGAGGCGGAGTGACCGATATTTTTTTTCACCAGATTCATATTTATTTATAGTATATTACATACTATACATCGAATAACGTTATTTTAGTTAATTGTCAGAGACTTGCAAGCCTTTGCGGACGCAGCTTATATTCTTCGAGTTTTGCCGTGTTAACAAATTTTCGTTCTTTATTATTGTTTTTAATCTTATGCATCACAAAAAAATTAAGTACCTAATTTAATAAATAATAATTACTGCACTGTTTATCATGATTTTATTTAGTTATAGCCATTGTAGCTATAAGTCTTAAACAATTAATAAATCTTCATAAAATATACATTTTATACTTTTTTTAAAATAAATATAAATAACTAAAGAATTCGAAATTATTTTATCTTTTTTTTTCTGTCACAAAACAGGCTAGATTAGGGTACTATTTAAAAAATAAAATGTAAATTTTACGAAATTTATAATCTGTATAGATTTTCCTTGGAGATATCATATAGTGATTTTATTTTTCTATACGTCATGTAGCATTTGAGTCCGCATGTGCACAATAATGTATATTATATTATTATAATACTTCTTTTTTTAAATTTCGTTTCAAAAACACGCGACACGCAGAGCGGTCACCGTTGTTCGAATCAAGAATAATATTATAATACAGCCCATACGCGCTATGCGTTTATTTAACGAATCATTTTACAAGTACCTAGTGTCCCGCAATTGGATAATAATGATATACGATAATAAATATATATATATATATATGTATATATTTATATATCTGCTACAAGTCGCCACGATAATTATTCATGTGAACGATTTTTCAACGTATTGCAGACAGATTATTTAGCTTCATCTTTATTTATTAGACATTTTTAAACAGACTATCAATGGTTATTAATGTATATTGTTGCGCGCGCAGTTTAAGCTATATGAATTGTAATACTACCTATTTAGTATTTATAGGTACTTACACGCTATTATATGACCCCTGCAACAATTGGCGATTTTACGATTATAATTAACAAATAATTTCTTAAACCAATGTCATGATACTATTTAAAAATGTAAAATAATATTTGTATGTGTTCTTAAAGTGTCAATATATTCAATGCTCGTTCTAAAAAATGTTTTAAATTACTGTAAATAGTTAAAAGAGGATTCTAATGACATAATTTGAAAACTCCTGGCTTGGTTGAGTTGTCAGTTATCAAAAGTACTGATTAATTATTGAATTAAAAAATGATTTCCAATGGTAAACCAAAAAATGATTAGGTTTTGTTGAAACTTTCAGCATAAAATATTTTCACCATTGTTGATAATTGTAAATTATCGCGGTTTTATATAATTTTTGAGTATTCAATAAATTACGTTTCAAATTACTAAGCAGTTTACATAGTACTTTGCTACTATCTGTATTTTGTATTATATTTTCAAAGTTTAAATTTTAAATAGAATATCGGTAAATTACATAAAATGTTCAGATCTCTTCTTTTACACTAGGTAGTTATTTGAAAAGTATTTTTTTCTATTCAAAAAAGTACAGTCTGCTGTAAAACAAGTATCTATACCCTATATCTAGTAACAAATGAAAGTAAATAAAAACATTATGTAATATTATAAAATAATATGATTGTTCATAAATCATAATACAATTATATATATTATCAAGCTGCAAAATATATAGATAATTTGAATGCTGTAAATCATGATTTCTTATGGTATTTTTAAACTATTGATACACCTTTAACCAAATATTTAGACAAACTTATTTAAACTTCCCCGCTTACCAATAATTTACACTATAATTATTTTAAATGGTTAAGAAATTTTATTTCAATAGACTTTCAATAAGCATAATATAATATATACACGCTCAATTAAAAACCGTCGAGTATACGCAAGACGTAATATGACAAATATTATTTTTACATTTCCTTAAAAGAAATAAATATAGTATAATACACTTATAAATTAAAATATTGTTAAAATAATATATATAATATTAAAAAAAAAAAGTTAAATTGGCATATTAATAACTGATAGGGTGCTAGGTCAATGTCAGATTAAATAGGGATAAAGGTTAAATAAAGCGACAAGGACAAAATATACTACGATGGTTGTCCTTAAGCGTCAAAAGTTGTATTCTGGCTCTGCGGGACTATCTATCAGGCTTGTATATTCACATTATTCAGTAGATATTATTTTTATTTTATTTAAATTAAATTGAATTTATAATTTAATAATAATAATAATATAATAATATCTAATTTTAAGTACCTATACGTTATTGATTGTACTACGTTGTTGAAAACTTTATAATTTTCTTTAATTAATATTCGACACTTTGTGACTTTGTAAGTAATCCCACTATTCCCACTAAGTAAATAGTAACTATTGATAAGTACATGTTTTTTCCTATAGAAAATAATTACATAAAAAGTGTTAGTAAAATATAACCCATATTTTGTAATTAAAAATCGATGGTCGATATATTATTTGATTTGATCAATTAATAAGTATTTTATAATATAATTATTAATAAAAATATTATTTTTATGTATATTATAATGTAATAAAGATATTTTAAAACAATTATAGCTATAATTATGCTGTATTATATAACATATTAACATAAAATAATACACCAAAAATATATTTAAATTGTAATTTGTTTTGTTTTGATAACCTATTCACCTATATAATAAAAATCAAAGGCTCATAAATCATAACTAATATTCAAATTTACGCCGTTAAAAAAAAATGCATCTAATAAATAATTTATTTATTTCATAATCGCGCGCGGATCGTTTAGTTTTTGTTATTCAACTAAATTACGTGCAGGTTTCACAGTTAGAACGAGCGCGAACAAGAAGGTTAGGTTAGGTTTTTGAAACCGTACCGCGTATAATATATATCTACTAAAATAAAATACCTGTCTGAAATGTGAATACAGCATAATTCTATCATTATTTGATGTATGTTATACTATATATATATAAATAGGTACACATTAAATCAATATATAGGTTTTCAATATTTTTCCATAAAAATACGTCTGCTGCAGCAGCATTATAATATGAGTATACTCTACTATATATACGCGTACTATATTACCTACCTATTCTTTTTGTTTATATAATATGTATATTGTAAATGTAGGAGTTACCCCAGCCAGACACATTAGCAAATCAAATATTTTATGTATACGGTAGAGCGATCATGTGTGTGTGTGTGTGTGTGTGTGTGTGTGTGTGTGTGTGCATTATTGTATAGCTACAGCAGACTGTTATGATCACGGACTTGGAGGCTGGAATTTTGTATAAACGAATGTGAATCGCGATCCAGATGAAATCTCATCGTCAATGTGTTCGGTTGTACATATAAAAGTATATACTCAGCTCAAAAACTATGTAACATAGTATATTATGTACAGCGTCGCACACAATGCTGTCCCTATAAATATATGTCTAACAGAAGCAGCCGCCGGGAAACGATTTTCCATTACAAATCGTACATTCTACGTGTATAATATACTCGTATATAGATGTGTATGCGTGCAGGGCGAGGTTTCCTGTGCATTGCCCCCGATGTGATATCCTTATCGTATACGTGGACATACAGACACACAGGAAAGAACGAACGTTGTGTGTGTTTTGGTGTGAATTTCCGATAATTATTATATTATCATTATTCGATAAGTTTAAGTATAATATATATATACAGGGTGGGATACTGCTATTTTCCCATTATATACATGACAAAATGGGAGAAACATAGACGGTGATTTATCCCCGTATACATTGCATTATATTATATTATATTATTATGATATAAAATGTGCGAGCTCATTTTATCTCGGTTTTATTGTTTTATTTATTGTTTATACAAAAGTTTAATACACAATACGACAGCATTGATCGTGGAAAAAAATAAAATATTACTGATGATAATATTCACATGCCATATTATACTATACTAATTATTATTTATTATAAAACGTACACACTAAAGTGTAAACTCGATTGACTAATTAGCGGTCGAGATATAATGAAAAAAAAAATTACTGTGTATTGTGGTCGTTCGGGATTCAAGGTGTATACAACGATACAGATTTATTAAAAATAACACATGTATATTTTATTAACTTGCGATCGCTTTATATTCGAAAACGATTTTGTTCATTCATCTCTAGTTAGGATAATATGACAATTTAATTCTATCACCTATTTTTAACGAAACGGCATGTATTTATATCTGTTTTATGGGGCTTGTGTGCGAAATGTTTGCGAAATTGTTCACACGTCCGCGTGGACAACAGAAAACGATGATAGTCACCAGCGGTGTTTAGCCTGCTGCTACAGCAGGTATGGAACCGCTGTAACATCTGCTAGGGGTATATCTTGCTGAAATAATGTCGGTAGAATAACAGTATTATTTTTATTTTCAATTTCCTCCTGTACTTTATTGAATATATATTAATGTTATTGTACTCTTAAGTCTTATGTCAAAGACTATATTATGTATTATAACTTCTAAAACTAGAACATAAAAAAAGTTAACATTTTGATGAGATAACATTTATTGTTTTACATTTTTTTTTTTTTTTTTATAGAATTCATAATATTCAGTTCTATTATTTATTTTTAAAAACATAAAAAAATTTAATTCATATTTTTTATTATGATAACAAAAATGTGGTGACACCATGTTCCTGAATACAGAATACTGTAAATCAATTATGAAATAATAAAGTAGTTATTCTATTAATTGACGGTTCCAGCTTACAGGTTAGATTATAGTTTAGCGACACTGAACGTATTGTATTTAAAACGGTTTAATTATCGTAATCGAAGTTTTTGAATTTTTTAGAATACAGTTATAATATTAAGATCAAATAAATCAATTAAATTTATTAATCATAATATACAAGATTTTTTAAGTTTTGATTTAAAAAAATCTCAACTTCACATAATTGTTTTTTATATAACATTTTTGTAAGGAAAAATTTGTATAATAATAAGAGTAAATAATATAAATAAAGTTACTTATTGAATATTAACTAAATTAAAACTTATACTCTATTTTTCACCACAGTTTTTATTATTTTTAATACATTTAGTTACAACATCTGACTAGTTAGTTTAAATTTTGGAACAAAAAAATTGTTTAACTGAAGTAAGCCTAACTCTTGACACAAGTTTGATACAATCATCCTTTTCATAATGCTTCCTTTAATGGACCAAAAACATAACTATCTAATGCCGGTGTGGATTTATATATTTTAAATATTGTTCTAAAAAATTATATTGATTAAATTAAACATATTAGGACATTAGGTATTATATGATCCTTTACAAGATACAATCAATATTCATATATCTAGATGTTAACCCACAGCAATTGGTTTTAGAATTATATTTATATTTTAATTTAATATCGTCTAATATAAATTGTTTTATAATTTGTAATTTGAATTAACTACAATAAAATATTTAATTTTTTATTATACAGAAGCAATGCAATACTTAAAAATTAACGAAGTCGTCTACCTTTATTTTATCCTATCTATTCAAAAATTGGAAATGATCACATTTTGGAATTTAAACTTTTTAAAATTTTGATTCTATATGAAAATAAACGAAATTTATAGGTACGTGTATACTGTATAGTGCATAGGTTCTTCAAAATTTCGTTTGACAAAAATTATAGGTATTATATGTGGGTTTTTAAGTGATTTCCATCACTTTTGTTGCATACAATTTAGAAACCCTACTGCTAAGCCGGTAGTAAAAATCTATTTTATTTTTAAGTCGCTTGTTTATAATTCACCAAATACAATATCTATACCTAAAAAAAAATATAGCGTTATAAAAAAATAAAACCTATATCGTGTAGTCAGAACACATATTCATCAAGGTCAGAGAATTTATATATTTTTTATTTCCACAGTGGTACCACCAGAAGATCATCTTCCTCTATTGCAGTAAAAGAGAATCGAGGGTCACCGTTGGTCGAAAATCGCGGGTTGTCGCAGAAAATCATGTATCCGCAGAATGCATCAAAAGACGGCAGGTAAGATATAATATAATAAACTATAATCTATGTCATATTTTATTATGGCCGCACACATAATGTATATGTTGTATATTATATTATACAGGGTGATTTTACTACATCTTAATTAGGGACCATAATGCAGTATTACAATCTACACTATTTGTAACTGCGCAATCGATCAACAATTATAGTTACTAAAAGTTATTGTTATTCTATTCATAATATTAAAATTATAAATTGTACACCATAGGGGGGTAAGGAAGGACTTCATTAATGGTTAAATATTATTTTCACATGCGGTATATTAATATTTATCTGTATCAGCTTGAAAGTTGTGTCAATAATTTATTATTATAAATTATAATTATATATTAACATTTATACATATTTATAGTAGTAAAATATGATTAAATTGACTAGTTCATGGTAAAAAACTACAGAACTCCCCGTAAGTATATTATAAATTATATAATATACTCTGTATGCGTTTACTGTTTTGAGAATCTCTGTTCGCTTCTGTGATGGACATTAATAATAATACGAGTCTCGTTTTCTACATATACATTGTTAGCACTGTGATGCCATGTATGTGTGTGTGTGTGTATTGTGTGAGACCCTGCAGTGGCATATGTATATATAATAATAATAATAATAATACCTACGACGTGGTATTGTACCGTTATGTTGTGTATTATGTATAAAATCGGCGGTCAAGTGCGGAGATCGCGAAAACTTCGCACCCTGCAAATAAAAACGAAAAGAAAAGATGGTAGAAAGGGGTGCAGAAATACGGGACAGACGCGGCGAGACAATATATTATATATTATTGTTATTATTATAACGTTGGAGGAATGCGACCTTATACTTTTCGCCATAAAGATGAAAGATTATTGTACTATTATCAATGGTTGGACGCCAATGCGTGGTACGACCTATATAATAATACACACTGTTAACCGCGGATGAATACCGCCCGCGATATTGCAAATTTTAGCATATTTATTATTTTCTCTCATGTGGGTGTCACGGTTGTAAAATTATATCGCTGCAGGTACTTCAGCTTTATACGTATTATAATACCTCATCATATAGATTCTAAATGCCTTCATACACATTGTAATCGTCTTCCCTTTCGTCTGTGATCTGTCAATAAACCGATCGACATTTATGTATATATATATATATATATATATATACTTACATTATTTTCGCCCCTGCATCGAGACATGTATAATTCAGATTCTTATTGTCATATTTTATATTTTTATAATATATTTATATGGGAATCCGGTGTTTTGTTCAATTTTCAATACAATATTATTACTATTACCTACTGAAGGAGCTGTATTGCCTGCCTATATATATGCACATAATATATACCGTACGAAATCCGTAATGTATAATACTGTATACTGATAGACACCTACGTTTTTTTGAAAAATATCCAGAATATTATATAATTGTAATATAGGTACATAATATATACTCCATGATAAATTGTTTTCAAAATCTTATATTAATTCTTATTTTTTTCGTCTTATAAGTATAAGTATTATCTACCAACATAATATATTTCTTATTCATATACTCGTATATGTATGTATTATATAATTGTACAATTTAAATTATCTTTGACTTTTGTTTATTACTAATTTTTAATTAGAACGGTTTTTAAAATAAAAATGTTGATCAACTATGTGCTTTTAATAATTTAATGTAAGCCATAGCTGATTATTACTAAGTATTATACATGACGATTCTTCTATAAAACAACATTCATTATTTCAAAATCTGTTAATGTTTTTGAAAATATAATGTAAAACGACATTTTTAAAAAACAACTATATTTTTAATGTCATATTCTGAAACAGGATATTTTTATTTTTTTTGATACATAAAAATCGAAATTAGGACAAATGGCTTATGAATTATAATTATTTAAAGTTAATGTGAGCGGAGTAGTTAACGAACATTTTGCAGAGTTTCCCTGAACCACTCCACTCCGCTCACCAAAACTATAAATAATTATAACTCATAAGCTACATGTCCGAATTTCGATTTATATACATAAAAAAACTCTAAAATTATTCTATTTCAGAATATGAAAATAAAAATGTATATTGTTATTCAAAAAATATAAAACTTGAAAATTTATAATGATAAAAAATATTAAAAAATATATTTCATAAAAATTGTTTTGTTTTATTTCGACAGGAAATAATGTAAGAAGTATTTTTCTAAAACGTTAATATATTTTGAGATAATGAGTGATGTTTGATTAAAGAATTACCTAGTATATTGCAGATTTCTATAATAAACACACAAGTCTATTAGAGATTATAAGATATTTATTTTTTCGTACTATACACTACTTACATTAAACTTAACATTAATGCGGGTAACTTTGCACTACACCTTCCAAAATTTATTTAAACCATATGCATAAATATGAATCATTCAAAGTTTCTATATGAATAATAACATATACTGTATTATTAATCTATATATTCATATAGTTAACAGTTGGTATAGTAATTACAGATAATAGTCGAACTGCAGGGTTGGAACGTATAATACAGACATACAGTGCAGTATAAAACACGTATATTATACGTACTTAAAACGTAGGTACAGTATAAAACAAATTAGTTGTATACGTTTTATACTGTATAAAAGTTTTTTTTTGCTGCATTGAACCTATTATCAAGTTATAAATATATATAATAATAAATAATAATAATTGTCAATTGATAATAAATTTGATATTTATAAGTGGTAATTAAAGGCATTATTATTTATATTATTTTAACAAAAAAGACATTTGTGATAATTTTTTATATTAATTACTAAATACTATTTAGTTCATCTTTATTTTGCATTAATAAACTACATTAATATTAATAATTAATAATTATTATTTTATAATATCAAAAAAGACATTTGTGATAATTTTTTATATTAATAAAAATATATATGTTTTTGTTACAACTTTAAACTTATAATTATAAAAAAAATTAAAAGACGTAAGTGTCATCGGCGGGTGGCTTCTTCAATCAAAATTTCATCTCCATTGTCTAAAGCTCATACTCTTATTGTGCCGATTGTGTATAGATTGTGTATTTATTAATAAAGAAAAAAAAAAAAAATAATTATAAAAAAAGAAATTAATCTTGGTTTTTAATTTTATTCTAAATTTAAGGAAATTTAGTATATCTTAGTCGTTATTTAGTTTTATACGTTTTATACGTGTAACTTATAAAACGTTTTATACGCGTATATTACCAACCCTGAGTCGAAGTCGGGTAAACTTTAGATATAACCGGGTGAAACGCGAACTACCCACGATACTTGAGCACAATTTCGGCTTTAATCCGAGTAAACCTAGTTTGACTAACCTCATTTAACATTAAAGCGTATTAAATATAAATAATTATAAGATAAATGTTATTGTTCAAATATAATTAAGTATGATTAAATATGTATAAATATTTATAAAAATATAACGATATTAGGTGTAATATTAATTTTAAGAATTAAAAAATTTAGTACATTTAATTATAAAAACATATTTTTGAGATGCTTACATACAAGATTAAATAAAATATAATGATATAGTCATTATTTTTTCGTTTGCAGTACTATATCAATTAGATGATGCGTATTTTGTATACCTACACATTACACACATACAGATAAAATACGATGATAACAAAAATTTGACCCGTATTCATTGATAATCGCAATAAAATTAGGTCTACGGTTTTGCATAAATAAGATTAATCACAACTAGGTTTACTTTGGCAAAAGCCGAAGTACGACGTTTTGCTTAAGTACCGTAAGCAGTCACGTTTCGCTCGGGTATTTCTGAGGTTTGCCTGATTTCGACTTTTTCCCATAACTTATTATAATTTGCAAAAAAGATATTTTTACAAAATAATATGTATGAATCAATCAATCAATCAACGATAAAATTAAAAAAAACAGTTAAACCATTACTTACTTTTTAATTTCATATTACACACATCTTTTCATACTAAATACAATATTTTAGTCTGAAGTCGTTGTTAGATTTAAACATTTATAACATTTTTAATTTTTGCGTTGTGTATTTGTGTGCTTATGCTGTGTACGTATTTTTCATTAAACTATATTATAATCAAATCTCTTAAATTGTCTACTGACAAATAATTTCATTTAGAATATTAGCTGATTTCTGTTCTCTTATAATTGTTGTAAATAAATATATCATTGTCATCGCATATCAAAGTGACGAAAAGTATTTCTGATTTCAATGAGTGGGTTTTCTTAGCGGAGATCTTCAAACGGTTCAGGCTATTTTCTTCGTAACGAAAAAATCTTCTCTAACCACGAAAATATTATCGTAGCGTTTATCGTTTATGTGTTGGTTTTGTACTAGTTATGACGCGCTTGCGCTATTCAATCATAATAATATAACGATAATATATCTCCAGCAGTATTGTTGTTCAATACTATTATATATTTATAGTATTTATATATATTTATAAATTTTTAAACATGTATTAGAATCATAACGTCGTTTTAAAATTACTTTTTAATGTGCATGAGTACCATTAACATAATAATATACGATTTCGGCAGTTTAATACAGTTTATGTATATCTATAATATTATAGCAGTGTGCAACTGCTTTTAACCGTTTCAATGATTTCGAGTCGTGTTGCATTAATCGGAGGCTACATTCAACAAAATGGTGCTTATTAAAAAAAAAAAAAAAATGTATACATATAATTTGGTTTTTTACAAACTAATTAATTTTTTTATAATTGCATAGGGAAATAAAAAAGTATCCCGCTGTTAATATATATAGACGACTTTTTGTGCATAATTTATTTATTTTTATATTATATTTCGATGTTTTCGCTGTGCACAGTATCCTTTATTCTTTTTATATGTAATAATAACAACTGCACATTAATAAGACGTGTTTATTGAATATGTTTACTTAATCGATGCAATATGTAAAGGAAAAATCTCCTATCACGCGTTATATAAATTATTTTAAACTATTCTTCCGCCATATCCAATAGTCTGATTGTTAGTGTTTGGTAAAAAATTACTCTGTCGGTTTGTAATTTCTTTTATTTTTTACACTCGTGGTTGCATTTTGCTGCGATTAGACTTGTTTTCGATTCTTCTAAAACATAATACGTACATAGTCTGTCAGCTATTTCGTCCTAGAAGTACAGGAATTGATTTGGTTTATATAAAATATATTATACTGGCATCAATGTCTAAATATAAAATCACAGCATAGTTAATAGTGAACGTATGAATTATAAAATATTAAACTTTAGTTGTTTTTTTATATTTTTCCATTAAGGCGTTATATTGAACCCTTGATCGATGTATCTAATTGTTTTTTCTCTTGGTTTGTTAAAATGTAGAAAAGAATCTTTGTGCTCTATCAATAGTTACTCGAATAAGAGCTTGTAATTATTATTTTGTTACACTAACACCTAAAATAAGATTTGTATGTATTGTATATTATTAACTGATCTAGATATAGTCGATGCATATTATTCCATGCGTGTAGAATGCAGAGTATTTTACGTTCACGTTTAATAATAAATAAAAATATATCATGAACTTATATTTTAATCGTTTTATTAATAATACACGCATGTAATAAAAAATGGTATTTGTTAATTTTTGACAATGGTGCGCGACCTCGACGACTGTGATTGATGAACACTATTCGATGTACCTATATAAATTATGTATTTTATTATGACATATTATAGTTATATTAGTGTATACACTAGTAATATAATTATTATTTTCTTCCGATATTTTCTATATTTTATCATTAAAAACTTAATCTTAATAACTCTGTAGATGACGATGACGAATACGTTTTTATTGAAACGCCGGCGTGACGGCGGTCCTTGAACCTTTTATAACATATTTTACTACAATATATAATATGTGATGGTCGCAGAATCAAAAGTTGATGGGAGATTTCGTGTGGCTATATCTAATATTTGTATGTTATATATTGCAAGCAAATCAAGATATTCAGACATTATTCATATTTTGGAAAATATGTTTTATGTTATAGACACTTTTAATTTGTTTGAATAACATAATAACTAAATCCTATAATTTATGTTAAAAATATCTTTATCCAAATACATTACAGTGATGATGACATCGATGGAAATAATTTTACTTAAGTATATTTAGTGTAATTCTTATACCTTTTTGTTGTACCTAGATGTATTTAATAATCAATTGGTTAAAATTGTATTGTCACTGCAATGTCATTGATGATGCATCACCTGTAACACTTACTATTATAGTTACTAACAAAAAATATTTTGTATTTGTATAACAACTATATAAATTAAGTTTAAAACTAAAAACAGTAGTTGAACAAAATTAGGATGACTTTGTAACTTTTACTATTCAAAATAGTAGCAAAGTATACATATATGAGTTTATAATGCAACTATACAAACAAATAAACAGAGAATATTTATTATAAAAATGTTCAAAAGAATAGTATAGCATACAAATTTAAAAAAAAAAGTGATATGTTATAGTTTATTCTGCTATATTTTTGATATCTTATCAAGAAACATAATAATTAATACTACCATTGATTATAGAATATACTATATATTAATATAATATATTATATTCTATAATCAATGATACTACCTATATGTAATATGTATACACGTATACGAATGCAGAACTCTAATAAATGCATTCTCTGAAAATGATCTATGTGTACTATACTTAAACTTAACATTTTGCACACTGAAATTTGGTCATTGTGCATTTTTTCCGAATAATGTATACATTTTACTTCTCTGATCACTAAAATTAACTAAACTATAACAATAAATTGTTATTAATTGTTCCTTGGCCATAGTACAGTATGTCTCTCTATTTTGTACTTTGCCCATAAAATACATAACTACACACACACTTATATAGTTTTGTACGATTTCAGGTGGAAAAATTTGTACAACAACGAAGCGGGCAGTGACGTCATATTTTTAGTCGGAGACCCCGAATGTTGGAGGTTTCCCGCGCATATAGATGTGCTATGTCAATACCCGGTGTTCGACGCCATGCTCCGCGAACCTTGGTCGAAAAAAGGCACCCCGATCCACATACCGGATGACGACCCTAGAGCCTTCGACAACCTACTCAAGTGAGTTGAGGTTTCTTTATGTTATTATAAATTGTTTAGTGTTATACACTTATATTATAGTCTAGACTCTAGACTCTAGAAGTACTCAATATAACGAAGATATTTATCACATGATGACATATTTAAGTCGGGAAACATAAAGAAATGTCTATATAACATCACGTACTTAATAATATAATATTATTAAATAAATCAAAATATTTCATAATAATAAAAATATGTTACGACTCCAGTTTGGAAACAGCTGTTGTTTTTTTTTTTTAAATGTTTTTTAAACACATAATTTATACATTACGGTTGAACTTGCGTAGAAATATATTGATCGCAATCACGTTGTCCTATAGACTCTAGAGGGTTTCGCACGACGTAATTATTATAGTATATAGGTACTGCAATATTAAAGGAAAATCAATCATCGTTGTTTGAAACAAAATTACCATGTATTATTATTTACATTTAAAGTTGAAAACAATTTTACTAAATATTTTTTCTATAAGAATTTGGTTTAAAAATTTAAAAAAATTAAATTTAAAAATAAACTCAATGACTTGTTTGATTTATTCATTTATATGATAATATATCGTTATTAATGACAATATTGTTATGCATAATAATATTATATAGTATTTGGTATTTTTTAAATTTGTTTTTGTTTTGTTTATTCCCGTTTATTAACGATTGACATAACTCATAAGAATGTTTAATAAATTAATAGGTAATAAATAATAATAATACGTAAAATAATTTTTATTTTGCTTGAGCTAGCACGTCATGTTATAATAATAGTTAGACAAGGACGACAGATAGTATCGGTGTGTTTCTACTTCTTCCTTGAATCGATCAATATTATATGCTACTCGTGAGAACTTGAAACTGTCGTTTCGAAAACACGCCATTTACAGCTTTAATAAAAACGTAAATTACAAAAAATCATTATTATACCTACAGGGTTAATTATGGGCACAAATTAATCGGAAATGATTACAATATTACATTTTTGAGTTTATGCCAACTAAACCGATATCGTTTAAAGTTAAATTTTAATTATAAATTACACGTGTGTTTAAATATATTCATTTTTTCTTTAAAACTTGCTGGAAAATTTAAATATAATATGTACTATGTATATAGTAATTGTACCTGTATATTATAATTTATAATATACTTTAATATAAAACAAAAAACTGTGCCAAGTACCAACGTACGTAAGTTAACGTATGTTAACCCACCTACGTTGTCTATTAAAAAAATGTTTGAATTTGATGAAGTTTTAGTATACAAAATGAACAAATAGGTATACTGAAATTTATTATAGTTATTTATGTTGATATATTAATGATATTAATATATTATTATATTTCAATTAAGTTTAGATACCAAAATTGACGCTGAAACTGTTATACTCACAATTTTACCTACAAAT
The DNA here is from genome assembly GCF_002803265.2 of Melanaphis sacchari. Lineage (NCBI taxonomy): Eukaryota > Metazoa > Arthropoda > Insecta > Hemiptera > Aphididae > Melanaphis > Melanaphis sacchari. The sequence goes on along the minus strand of NW_020270439.1, from coordinate 492,980 downwards.
ATTATGTTCGAAAGCGTCAAGAGTAGTTGTAGAGTGTAGTTGATTGTTCTGTTTAGTATTTTTTGATAATATGATTTAATTAAGCCGATTGTGTGAGCCAATGCTGGAGTATACTATAATAATATACTAACATACTACACAGTTGGCTTAATTTATGGAACTCGACAGCGGGTTAACAGGAACTAATATTCTTTACAATTCTTCAACTGCTGTTTGCTTTATGTATACGAGTACATGAATAAATTTAAATTACAAAATGTGTTTATCAAAGAATGCATACTGAAGTATATTTTTGTCTACAGTTATACATGAAATATATGCATATATAGTATCTATTTTAAAATTTATATATATAATTTATCGATGTATGCGATACATTATAACATGCTACTTAGGTGGAAATAATTAAAATGTGTTGTACATTTAGGTCAGAAATGTAAATAGATTAAAAAAACAATAGTCATCAAATTTTTCACTTATTATATTAACTTCAAAAAACGATTATTTACGAGTACTATCCTGTTTGTGTGTATGCATACATTTTCCTGTCGAGATAAGAAAATGGCAAATAATAAATAAATTATATATTTTTTACAACGGCGTGTGTGGCATAATATAGTTGTCATTATAACAATTCAAAACTTTTTTTCATTCGTTTAATATATAATATCATATTGTCCTTGAATATATGAGTACTTAAGCATCTTATTTATACAAACCATAAAGCGCAAGTATATAGTATTCTTATACATTTAAAAATAATATCTGTGCTAAAATTTTAAATTTATCAGTTATCATAGTATGTCATTGTATTAGCATTGAGTATAAATTATTTAGAATTTATATACCTACTCAATGAACAACGGTGTCAGATATACATATATTCCATTCAATATATGTATATGTTTTTGGACAAAGTTTTTTTATAAGGTGTATGAATATAATATACGTGAGATAAACTGGTCATTATCTATTAGTTGTAAGTTTGTAACTTTACTAGGCCTGTGTTACAGAAAATATTTTAAAAAGAAGGGGAGATTCATAAGTATAAATAATTAATAAATTACGATTAATCTTACATGGCTATGTTCAAAAATAAATATTTTTTGAAAACATTCGGAAACCCCTTACTTCAATCACCATTAATATGCGTCTGCACTTTACTTATTAAATTATTGAAAAATTTTTTTTCTGATTTTTGTCCATAAATAAAGAAGTCATGTAAATGTTTTAGTTACACGTTGTTACAGGCAACTTGAATTATTATAATATTTATTCCTTTGGCTTAATCTTTTATCGATCACTTAAATTTTTTTCTTTTTAACATTATTACTGTCAATATCAACGACTCGAAGCTTCACGCACGAGCTTAACGAATTTAATCGATGAAACAAAAATAAAAGCATCAATATATATTAAATACAAACAGTTTAGATTAGTTAGGTTTTTTATAATCTATTTTTAGTCTTTTAAATATCCGTTTGATAATGTGTTACTACAGTTGTGACTCATACACCTACAGTGAATACGTTTAATTTTAGAAATGGAAATTGATGCATAGTAACTATAAGAAAACGATGAAAACACTAACATTTAAAATGTAATATAATTTCCTTAAATTTCTAAATTTTCAAAAAAAAAAAAATAATATTATAATTTTTAATAATTTTTTTAAATATATTTGTTATATACGCATATTATAGTTGATGCGTATAGGTTTAATCAATTATTTTTACTGTTAGACAGTATATTGTATTTGATAGGTATACAAAATATGTTATATCACTATTGTTAACAGTAGATATTATTGTAAATCACTTTTTGCTTTTATTTTAATTTATCTTTGATATCGTTTTTTATTTTAAATTGTTCAAATCAAGATTTTTTTTATTTATTGACAATAAAAAAATTATTAATTTTCTAGATCTATCATAGTAAGTAAAATAGGTTCTTAAATTCAAGGGAATTTAAATTTGATTTTATATTGATTACAGATCATAATTTATAAGAGTGATTATTGTAAAATTTGCAGAAAATTCTAAGAAAAGCATTTTTATCAAATATGTATCGAAATTTATTCCATTAAAGTAATTGTTGATTGATTCCATCCAACTGATTATAATAATAATAAATGAGGAAGATTTTAAAGAATTTTCTTCCGTTCTCTACCAATTTTAACCTAAATTATTTTTCGTGTCTGATATACTTTTTGGAGTTGTGCCATTAAAAAAAAAAAATTGTTGTGCATATTAAGTTTGAAGGTTTAGAGATTCATTTACACGATAATATATACTCAATAAATCAAATGATATTTCATAAGTAAATTTTCTTTTAATTTTTATAATGACGTTTTGTTCTTTAATGTAGATTACTCATACAAAGTTTTAAAATAGAAACGTAAAATAACTTTAACACTGTCATTATCATAAATATTATGTGCAATAATTAAACTCTCGTCTGTTACATTATACATGTATCTTGTAACATTGTACAAGTAGCAAATATCCAAAATAAAGAACTTTTAATTAATAAACAAATGCAAATTTATTAGTAATTGTATGATTAATTTCTAAAACCTTTTTCAAGAATGATTTATCAAAATAAATAAATAAATATTAAAAAGCTTAAACTATTGATTTTATTGAGAAATAATTGTTTATTTTAGGATCGTATGTTAATAAACTAAGTATTTGGTCTGAACGAAAGTTTATTGACAAAAATGAAAAGTTGATTATTAATAGGGGTTGGATTGTAAAAGGAAACGGATGGGGGACTTGAGCTTCAAAACGTTATTAACCTTTAAATCCATTTCTTAACCGGAATTGAAATATACAATATCAAATAATAATAAAATTTACCAATACCTATTGTTAATACATAAATTCCGTTGGTTTCGTCGTAGGTTCATGTACAAGAACACGGTGGAACTGAAATCCGTGGTGACCGCACTCGAGACGCTCGGGTTGGCCAACAAGTACATGTGCGTGGACCTGGTAGACAAGTGCATCGCCTATCTGACTCGTAACCTGACCGTGGACACGGTGCTCGTGGTGTACCAGGCGGCCAGGCTGTACGGCGGTCAGACTGCGCCGCGCCGCGAACAATCTGTTGCTTGTTCGCCGGCGGCCACGGCTCGGGCCACTGCGCCGCCGCTACAAGACCTAATGCCGGCGGCCGTGGCTGCCGATGACGCACACTCCGAGGCGTTCGCTCGCATGGTACAGCACTACGACACGCTGTTGGCTTACTGCTTGGCGTTCATCGACAGGAACGCTGATCGGGTGATGACTGACGAGAGCGTGGACGAACTGGATACGGTCGAGCTCAGGGAACTGTTGCTTCGCGACGGACTAGCCGTGTCCAACGAAATGGTGAGGCGTCGCTCGTGTATTAGTTATTGTACTTAGTCTTGAACCAAGACATAATAATATAATTATATACTTATGTGTGTGTCGTCAGTGACGTTGTTAGGGAGAGGGAGTCTTGGGAGGTTAGGGGTTATATCCAGCTATATTGTCATATTAATTTTTAGGTGACTGTGTCACCTTTATACTGGAGTTGTTTTTATACATTCTATTTATCTTATTCTTACTTCGCTGAATCAAAATCACACAAAGTGGCAAAAAATGTTTATTTTCAGCTCTTTCCTGGTATAAATTATAAAATTTTCATAAAATGTCTTTACAAGTGTAATGTACGCCATGCCCGTGAACGTGTTAAGTTCACTAACTTGAACTATTAACTTTTGCAGTAAAAATTTAGTTACTATCTATGGATGGACGCCAATAATGTATTATAATAATATTTACGTAGATACCTAATATGTAATACGGACGATAAACTACAACAGACAATAGTGGTGGTCCACTACGTGTATAATATAATATATTATTTTGTACGTCCAGTTATCTATTAATTGCCTTGTTGTTTTCAATTATCGACTTATTTCCTTTTAACCCTATGTATCTAAAATATTTGACCCTCTTGCCTCAAATGTTTTTCTACCATCTACCAATCGTGTCCTTATGAAATATTAACTTCTGTTTTCACCCGAGTTTACTATAACATTTATAATCTCCCGTGCTGCAATTACATTTTTGATTAATTTTATTATCGATCCCATTTTGAAACGAAATGTTAACATATATATATATTGACTTCGTAGTTTTTGAGTTTAAGCTCTGACTCACGTTATTAGTAAACAGAGCTTTTAATGTTCTAGTTGGCTTCATCGGTGGTCTCACAAGGAGGAGGGGTTATCGGTCTCCTATAAACTGTTTTCCTAATTAATTAACGGTGTTCAACGAGTTTCGCGCCACTGTCTCGTACTGAGTTTGCTAAATGACGAACAATTCTATACGGGAGTATTATTCTCCATCAACGACGGTCTTGAATTACAAGCCGATTTTGATAGCTTCTACTCGTATCTATCTGAACGGTTTAGTTTATTGCGTTGTTCATCAGTCAATCGCTTCAAGTGTATATACGGGTAGGGTTTTTATTTTTTACATTCGCCCGCGATTGTGGCGTACTGACGATTAGTCGTTCAACACCCTACCCTCTCGAGTAAACTATGCTTAATGATTTCTATATCACGGAATCCTATTCCTTTTTTTTTTTTATGCGTACAACGCAGTGCAATGTATCGATACACGTGCAGATCTAGACTTAAGTACATTATACATATAGTATCAAATGTTGTAATAACACTCTGATGATAATTTATGTATTTTCACGTTGTCGTCGTATTACACGCACGGCGCATCAAATAATAATATAATATGAACACATATAACGTTATATTATATTATTATGTAGTACGTCGTTATACTCACGTCTCGTTTGTGCGGTGTTGTGCGCAGGTGCTGTTCACGACGCTGGAGCGGTGGTGCACGCACAAGTGCAAGCAGCAGCACTTGGAACTGACGGTGGCCAACCGGCGGGCGGTGCTGGACGACACGGTACTGCTGTCGGTGCGCTACCTGCAGATGACGGCCAACGAGTTCCTATCGGGCCCGATGCCCAGCGGCCTGCTCAACGCCCAGGAGACGGCGGTGCTCATGAAGCACATACTCAACCCCAAGCAGCCGAAGTGGACGTGCCAGCGGCTGACCAAGGAGACGCTCGAGTACATGGCCACGGCGCGGGCGAAACGAAACCACGGGATGGCGGGCGCGGGCGGCGGACTGTCGTACGTCATCAAGCGGCGGTCGTCGTCGTTCAGGGGGGGCGCCGCGGGTGATCCGCACCACTACGGCGGCGACGGCGACGACAGTAGCCAATCGTCCGAGTTCGACTCGCCAAAACGGTCGTTCTGCTGTACGGGCCGCGGCAAGAAGAACAAGAAGAACAGCGGCAGTGCCGGCAAGAAGAACAAGAAAAAGTGTTCGGACAGCTGTTTTTGTAATTGTCTGATTTACTGTTTGGACGTGTGTTTCGGTTGAACGCGGCCGTCGGCTCTCTTCCCTTCCCCACTTCCACCACGTCATCACTCGTACACATACACACACACACACACACGCGCACACACATATACACTTGATATACGCACTGACCTAATTGTACGTTATATAATATGTGTGCGTGTGTGTGTGTGTGTGTGTGTGTATAAATATAGAGATAAATTTAATTTACCTTAACTCGAAGAAAAAAACACAAAAAGATCTCAAAATAATAATTGTTTTTCCTTTTTTGTTCAATAATGTAAATGTTAATATTATGATTTATGATGATGATATACGTCCAGAGTTCGTCCCTCCCCACGTTATCGGATGCTGCGCGTGTATACACATAGTAATAGTAATAATAACAACAATATTAAAATATAACGTATAAATAAAAATTACGAAAAATATTTATATATTAATTATATGTATATATACCTACTGCCATACAGGAGGAGTGGTAGGAAGAACCTTCTTAGAACTTTAATTTCTCCAATTTTGAACAAATATAACCGTTTAAGCCTAACAATTTAATATTTATATATTATGTAGTGTCTATACGTTTTACTACGAAGTTAAGTTAGGTACACGCGTACAATATTATACGAAAAGTCTGACGAATTATTATTATTATTTTTATTTTTATTTTTTTTTTTGCAAACGTATAACCCACTCACTCATAATAATAATATATGTCATCGACATAGACATACACTGGACTCTCAAGTTGACGATTATTTCACAATGCCTTACGCACCATATAATATTATTTATTCTCAGTAACTGAGATCCAAATCAATGTATCGTAACATAGTTATTTTTTTTTAACTATTAATCACGCTCAACGAAAATAGTTTTCCAACACAATCCCTATACGGTTATACACACCTATTACATCGTAATACTTATACTATTATAGTGCCATACGTTTTAAATTTAAGTTTTATTTTTTACGAACAAGACGACGAGCGGGGTAGGTGCGTTTCTTTCGTCCCGACGGTCGAAACAATAGAGTGTAATAACTAATAAACAACAAAATGTTTACACATTATAATGGTATAAAATTAATATAATATATAATGTATACCACTCCGTCTCGAGTTCCCCATGCACTTTTCCCGCGCACGAACACACCGCCTCTCCATTTTCGGTGGTACGCACGTGCAGCAGCAGCAACCCATAATAATATAAATAATATTATTATACTAGCATAATATAAACTACGTCTCAAAAATGTTTTCGTTCGCGCCACGCGGAAACCGCACTCTTGACGACTCGATTAAAATTTGTTTTTAACGACATTTCGTTTTCGTGCCAGTTACGTTTTATTAGGAGCAATAACCATGTGACTAATACTTATTTTTTATTTTCTTCTCTCCCGCGCGGCGCATTTTGTTTCCCTCACATAAAATATCATTCTCATAATATGCACCTTATCACAAATATGCTATTCAGATATAATGTTGTTATTACCCGCAAACCGTCATCGTATTGACTTACTAATGTTATCATACTGCTCGAGACGATAACATTTTCATCCCGAAACGCGTGTTCACCTCTCCACCCCCTCTCCACCCACACCTTTTTCACTGGCCGTGTTCACCGGATCCCGCACTTGTGTTTTTCGCTTCGCACGCAAAAAAGTTATTTAAATTTAGTCACTATATCCTTTGAACAAAAAAAGTATACTCTGAATAGGAAACGTAGATACATGATATATGTATATATATATATATATTATATTGTAGTATTTATATAATATTAAATATAATATGGTCACGTTCGTTATTTACATATTTATTTTTAGATAAGTACCATTTAAATATTTATATATTATATACATATATACATGGTCAACACGGACAAACTATACTTTATACTACTTTATTTTTATTTTGTGAAAAAGTGATTTTAATTATTATTATTTTTTTATGTCAATCATCGTGTATTGACAATTACTGATATTTTTATTGTTTCGCGAGTAATGTTTAAGTGTTTTAATTTTTAAGTATTTGTATTTTTGCGTTTTTATGAATCGAGCTGTTATAATAATTATTTACCTAACGATCGTGTATTATTGTTGCTGTTTACATTTTAAAACTAAATTACTTACCATCACCCTCAGAGCTTCCTCGATGACCTTTACCCCGAAATGTTTATTATTATTGATATTACCATAATATTAAGCCGTTATATTACATGTTTAAATTACATTTTATACATTTTTGTTCGATATTATAATATGATCTTATAATATTATTATAATTATTTATTTTCGGGTTTATCTATATTAAAAAAAAAAAATTGTTTACCATCTAAATTCTATATGTATTTACGATAAATTTATTATATTAATCGTAGATCATCGTTTTAATTGTTTTTGCCGATACTTTCGGTAGTTGAAATTTAATGATTATTTATTATTATTAAACTAAATATTTATATTTTTGTCGTCATCAAGGGTAAAATGTTTAGCACGCGATTTATATATAATGTATGGCTCTAGTCAATACCATTTACGATTATGTTAGTTTTAAATATTTACATTGGCGCTTTGTAAGAACATTGAATTATATATAAAATATAAATCACATATATTATATATTGTATACGCCACGTTGTTTCCGTTTATTTATTTATTTTGTTTTTTTCAGAAACAATTTTGCTTTCGTTCCCGCGTAAAACTCGAAACACAATAATCGTTTTTGTTCGACAGTTTGTCGGGAACAAAAAAAAAATTAATACCGTTTCCAAGACTTATAAGTTATAACCGTCAAAATGTAATTTATACACAATACCACGCGAAACGCCAACGGACGACGAGGCGTGCAACCGTTCGGCGGGCGGTGTGTTTTTGAATTTTGCACACATCTGCGCCGTGTGTTCGGGTGGCGGGCGTTTTGTCGGTCATTTTGGTCGATCGGCCGCGCTCGAAACGAACTGTCGTCATCGGAACATCTGTAAGCTGTATAAACACATATTTATATATAAATAATATTAAATATGTGTATGTATTATGTGCGCGTATTATTTCGTTATTGCGACGCCTCAGGCCAGCGGTGACGAACCGACGATGGTGATAGTGATAACAACAACGATAATATTATGGTCGGTACCGGCGAGCGGTCTGCGTTTCACTCCGCCATCAACTCTACATCTCTTACCACAACCCTTTTTTTTTTTTTATAATGTAGTTATTATTTTATATTTTTGTTTCACTCGCCAGCCGGTGCCGCCGTTATATATTCGCGTGACCCAAATTCAGACGCACGCGGCTCACACTCGGATACAGCTGTTCGTTTTCCTACGCTCGCCGCACACGCATTCGCGATATATATAGACACCTATGCATCGCATTATCGCGTATTCCTCTGTCCTTCGACGTCCTGGAGGTATTGTATCGTTGTAAGGGCCGCGCAGGAGTTCATGTCAGCGGGCCCGTCGACATTGTATTTGTTCGGGGCTGCGTTCGAATCGAGTCCCGATAAAAAACGTATTTTGGCACGAATCAAGTCCCGTGAAATTCAAAGCTAAAAACTATAATTCTCATAACATCTACAAATTATTGATGAGTCTGTTTTTGGACACCGATCGAGAGCCCCGTCAAACTTAAAAAACCAAAAATTTTTTTTCCTCTTTTACAGACTGAGGACTGGCAGTCTGCTGTAACGGAAAATATTCCAGGTATAGTAAAAATTTGATTGATGTGCAGTGTGCAATTCAATCGTTGTTTATTTACAAATAAATAAATATGGTTAATGACGGACCAGATTGAATTTTTAGTATTGGTAAAAATTTGTACGATGTGTTCAAATCGTTTCGAATGAGACATCCACATTTCAGAAGGACAAGCTTTCGGATATGTAATTTTCTAAATCATAATTAGTTAAGACAACACGGGCGTTTTGTTATTGATCAGTAAACTGTAGCGTTGAAATTATTTGATTTAAAAAAAATATATTTATAGTTTGTTGTTATCGCAACAAGGTTAATTTTATATTTTACCGAGGTTTTTTTGCTGAAAAACAGAAGTTTGGTATCCACCTCAAAATAATCTTTAAGTAGTATAAAAAATTGTCTAGAATTTTAAAATACGGTCTCTGAGTATATTTAATTATTGCAAAAATCGGAAGTTGAATAAATTCGTCAATAAATGAAAAAATGGAATCGATCGTATTTGGTGAATCATCTCGTAAATATCACAAAAGGTTTTACTGGGATCCTGTAATATAAATCGACCGTACCATGCTCTGTTGTATAAAATATGTATAATAGACAATGTATAATATTCCAGCTGTTTGCTGCTGTTATAGTGAACCGTTTCCGACTTCCTATGTATACGTATTATTTATACTGAATCCAATTTGAATGATTTTGACAGGAGAGGGGGACATAGTTCCCCACTTTGCGTGGACACACACATTGTACGACTGGAAGCTAATCATTTTTCGTCAACTATATTTTTGGATAAAAAAAATTGACGGATTTCATAAATCCAATTAAAATAATCCTGTAATATTAGAACCATGTCTGGCTTAAGGCACGCGAAGCGGTACGTCTGCACCGGACGGCAATTTTAAGTGAATAATTAGGGCTAGCATTTTATTTTTAGATATTATGAATTTATATGATTTGTGGTGCGTAATATAATATAAAAAATTACGCCTTTTATATTTCTATAATGTTCATTCAGATTTTAGGGAATAAGATATTTATTAAACATATGTATAAGGTAAATTTGCATTTGCTGCCATTAGTGTCATTTAAAAAATGAATGAAATATCAAATAAAATAGATTTTAATTATAAATAAACAAATCTGATTATTACTGCATGGTGTATGCTGCTACCATATCAATATTTTTAATCCCGCACGATTAAATACGAGCATGTAATGTGATACGGGCGTACCTACAGCGGAATTGTCAGAATTATTTTGCTACAGCTGAAAGTTAATTTTTTACCTAATCCAATGTGGCTATTATTAATCGTGTTAATGAAAGGCTTGAACATTTAAAAAAAACAAACTAATGTATTTTTAGTCCTGTATGAAATTTAAAAATATCAAAAGTATTACTCGTGACAACTAACAAATTTATAAAACACTGCACAGATTTACAACATAACAATTCGTGTAACGAAAATTTATCCCCAATAATTGAACTATGACAATAGGTATTTCAGAAAGTAATAAATACCGGAAACTTTGCTTCAAATGAGTGTAAAGCGTTTCATATACTTTTAACGTTACCAGTTACGGTAACCAGTAGAGAACGGAGTTTTTCTAAATTCAAAAAATTATTAGGACATATTTAAGGACAACCAAGATTGAAGATATCTGAACGTAAGTACTCATTATGTACCATGTATACATATATAACTTGATTTATAATTAAATTCACTATAAATAATAATTATAAAAATGATTTTAATGATATAGTTATATTTATGTATAAAATATTGTATTTATTTTAATTTAGATTAATTTTTTTTTCTACAAAAAAGTATATTTATTGATTATTTATTTATTTTTATGCAAATGTATTATAATTTAAAAGACGGAAATTTTTTGAATTGTACCGAGTGCTAGGTGGAAAAATACCAAAGGCCGACCCTCAGTCCTGATCAGAACTACAACTAAGTTATTTTTTTATAGTTATCGATACTTATTAGAATTAGTTTGAATACAGATACTAATAATTATATTTTATATATAGCTGGTACCTCTACTATAGACGGTTAGATCAAGTTGTTTAATTTATGAATTCTGCTTAGCACTTCAAAAATTAGCAATTACCATATTATTTTACTATTAGTCCAATACGTCGGTGTAAGTACCTACTTAATTTCAGGCGTAAGATAAAATTATAGACGTAAGGACCAAAATATACTACTTGTAACTTTTATCGTCTCCAAAAAGCTTCTCATATCGCTTAAGGTTATATTATTATGATATCTATTTCTGAGTTTTAGGTATTTTTAACACTCATTACTTCGTGTACATAACGATAACACTATAACAGAGTATAGTAGTTTACATTTATTTAAAAGTAAAAATGGTATTGAAATTTTATCTAGATACCTAGTCTATATATGTGTAGGTAGTAATTTTTAATTAGTTATTTGGTAAAAATCTGGGGTAATGGTTTTATTGTGTGGCAGCAGGAAGACGAATACCTACAAACATTTTTTTTTGTTTTGTTTTAACAATATAATAACTGGAGAACGGGTTTTAATTTAGTAAAAAATTAAAAATATTGAAATATTTGAATTGTAATTAAGACAGAATTTATTGTAAATAACACATAAGTAGTACAAATTAAACATTTTTATTCGGAATCATCCGAATAGTCTTTGTGAGAAAAACAATTAAAAACGATATAAAACTTGAAATTTTCAAAATTTAAATGACGGTGATTCGATTTTAACATTCGAGATTAGGTTAGGGCTAAGTATATCCAATGATATTTTTAATTTTTGAAATAGTTTCTCATTAGCCCCACTTACATAACTTTTTTGAAGAGTACTCTCGTCAGAAATTTTATGACCAGTATATTTTTTCTATAAAATCGTTAAATGCAGAATTTTTCAATTTAAAAAGAGGTAGGTATGTCTGAACGTATTAGTGCACACAACACAACTCAAATCATTATAGAAAACAGACTTACTACTAGTAGATGCAGATTTGAAAAGAAAATTTTGTTGAAATTTAAGCTTTTTATCTCTATTGCTATTGCCTCTATTTTGTTTACTGGTATTGACGTATTGAATAAGTTGACTACGTTAATCAATAGATTTATCAAAAGATTGACCATATAAAACTTGTTTATCACTTCTAAAAGTTTTATTTGGAAATTCTTCCAAATAAAGATCAACTTTGATGCTTTTAAGCGAGTGAACCCGGGGAATATTTAAATGATTAATATTACAGTGTAGAATAAACTAACGAATATAAAGTACACAAACAGACACAACACGAAAATAACGTAATTGAATAACTCTCATACCATCACTGATCAAAAAGCGAATACGTATTAATGAATAGGTACTGACATTTGTACCTACAGCCTATTGGCTATTACCTTGAGGCTTGAGGTATCGAAGTTGTCGTTTAATGTTTAATGTCAAGAAGGTACAGACTTAGGTACTCGTTTCGCGCCGTACATCTTAAAATGTTTAAATAAAAACGGAAATTTTACATTACAGAATACTTATATTTATTTGTAAAATATTTAAAATAAAATTAGTATCATCTCATTTGAAATTGAATGCAACGTACACATATGTCGAAAACTTTCCGATGTTTTAACTACATAAAAATATTTATTTAAATTAAAATCCGTTCCCTAAATTAATTTAAAAATATGAAAATTCGATTCAGATGTGAATGTTACATGAATCAAATTTTTCCAATTTGAAATAAAAATAAAAAATAAATGCAATAAGTAAATCGAAACTTTAAAGATGTTTTAATGGATCATAGATACAAAATATTAATATTTTGTATACACAAGTAGTTATAAATAATAATTTTTGATATCTTTAAAATAAAATATAAAATATGTTGTACACTTATCATATTTTAATCATTATACATAAAATAATCAATATTTATATATATTTAATATTTAAATATAAAGTATGAAATAATTTTAAAGGTTTTTTTTTTTCATAAAATTTTCACACATTAATGAGTCAAGAAAAAAAATTAGTTGTAAAAACAATATTATATAATTAATATTAATTTTAATCACATATAGAATAATATAAGTAGAATGATTTAAGTTACATATTTTTATATACCATAATATATTATGAATAGTTTTGTTTTAATCACAAGATAATAATAATTATTAATACATATAATACTTGTAAATTGAATAACAACTATATAAGTACCTAGTAAAAATGATTTGAATTAATTTTTTTTCTTTCAAATACTACACAAGAGTAGTATGTTACATTCATTGGAGATTTTTGTACAGATGGAACAAAATATAAAACTAGAAAACATAATATTAATAGAACAATATATAAGACTAAAATTTTACGAAACTACTGTCAGCAATACATTGTAGTAGATTATATTATAATATGGAAGTATAAAGTTACTGATCAATAGCCCTTCTATATAGTCAACTGAATGGTATAACACTTATAAACATTATTCATCATATCACTGACAAATTAACTATATTAAAGTAACGATTATATAATAAATAATATGAAGGATGGGTTGTGCAAATTAACATCCAAAGTTCTGATTTTAATAAAAAAAACTGTAAGAGTTCAATATTTGTTAAAATCAGAGAAATAACAAGAAAAAAACAATTTTCTGTATCGAAAGAATTGAAGAAATATTGCACAAAAGTTGTATTTAACTAATATATTGCACAATGTTATTGTTTTATGCGCCTATATGACACTTAATAAATAATATGCTGTATAATATAGACGTTGTTGAAGCAATGAAATAAATCCAGAGTATAATATGTAAAAATATTTTTTGACGAGATAATTTAATTTAGTTCTTCATCAGAGCTCAGCAACATCGCTTTTTCATTGTATACTGGTGTTTGTTTCTTTGCAGTTTTTGATTTACCACTGGTGTCGTTGATTCCACTTTTAGATCCATAGTTTTTTTGTCCACCTATAATATTCAAAACCTGGTTTAAGAATTTAGATTTTAACAGTAAACAAATTATTTACACTTTATCTAAACAAACATGTTAAAGAAATATATTGAAATATATCTAATAGGTTACCTGCAGAAGTTTTCACGAAGACTGATAATATAATACTATTTGTTACAATGACTATAGAATTTTTTATGATTACTAAAGACATTTGAATATTCTAATAAAGTGATGGAAGGATGAATTAAAATATTTTTAATATTAAAAACTTCTATGTTTATTATAAATCATACAAATAATTTTAATTAACTATAAAATACAAGTTTGCGAGGATCGTTCCCCTAACACTTATTACAAGTGTAATAATATAATGCTAATCTAAAAATATAAATAATCTGATTAAATGTATTAAAATTACACATAATTTAATATAAATACCTATCTATTTGGTTATATAGATAATAAAATAAAATTAAGTAAATACTTTTAATAGGTACACTTAAGTAATAATTTAAAAATAAACTTCAAGTTTGTTTTTAAATACAGATCACAAACTTAAAAATGAATTTCTTAAGAGTAATTAATGTATAGAAAAATTAACTGTTTACAATTTTTTGTTGGTATATTATAATTATAGCAAAACAATATACTTACTATTTTAGAGAAAAACATTGACTAGTAAGAATAATGAGGGAAAATAAGCTATGTAGATAATGGAAATAAATATAGTAATATTATTACTACCAACATAGCAAAATAAAATAAACATACACACAACAAAGGACATTTTTAAATAGCGTTAAGTACTTCATAACATAAAAATAAGAATATTTAAATACATTTAACAAAACACATTGCATCAACCCAATAAAGAAAAATCAAGTAGTTTTTGAGTTTATACACTACAAACATAAAAATCATACAAACCTCTTTTGAAATAAAAGAATAATTACGAGTACATGAGTATCTATCTAATAAAACATGATTATGAACATAAAATTTAAAAAATAATAACTAAAATAAAAAAAAATGGTTAAAAATAAAACGCAGAGAGCAAAATAAACTAAAACACCTGTCCATGCTTATAATTTTTCGTAAGGCCGAGAGGAACCAACGTCTGCAAATAAAAAAAAAAAAACTAACTCTGTAAGTAATATATTAAGCATTAAAACAATAGTAATTATCTCAAATATTTTAAATTAAATAAAATAAATAACAAAACACTAAACATTGATTTAATATTTTTTCATTCATTATCCAACATAATAACTAGCAATAATACAATTCATATTATATGCTATATAATAGAACTTTAAAAATTATGAAATGTATTTGTCATTATTAGATTGTAGATTGTTAAGATAAAATTTTTACCTTTTCATTTTATGGTAGTCAAAATATCTTTAAAGAAATCATATTATATTATAAAATAAAAATATATTAAGTCTATATTAGACATTTATAATTTAATTTAAACTTTAAAATGATTGAATCATTACTAGGGTTTAAAACAAAGAATTAATATATATATACAATATGTATACATATGGTAAAGTATAGACTATTAAAAGGCTGACAAACAAAATTTATTAAGATTTAAAAAAAATAAAAAAATACTATGAAAATTTTAAATTATATACCATAGCGCAAACAGCTATACAACAGTAAAAATACACATACATGCCATGTGAAATTTAATCATCATACCTGAACTATATTGTGTATATTGTTGATACTGTGGATGGAAATTATGTATGGCATCCGTCATTATGTCTTTCGGATTCATTGTTTCCTGAATAAAACAAATTTACATAGAAATTGATAGAATATAAACCATTATTAAGTATAAACAGATATATTTGATATAATATACATATTTTTTTAAGCGCACCTTTAAACTACTAGAAATACTTTGCATTGTAACGGTGCGCGAATTAGTCGGATTGCCTGTTCCTGTTTGTGCGTTATTAGCATATATCTCATACGGGAATGCAGCTCTTAATGCCAATGCAGCAAACAACATCTCAATGCAGATTAAAAAGTTTTGGTAGCCTGCTGATACTGTACCGGCACTAGTGGGTTGACCACTAGAATCAATGACGGGATCAATGAATTTAGCTTTTTCCAAAATTGCCAGTAAAACACCTTAAAAAATATTTATGTGGTTATTAAATAATCAATAATATATCAGAATGGTATTAACTGATTTTTTTTTACCTTGCCAAAATGATAGGAAAATCACACTCTTGATGGTACAAAATTTTAGGACTGGTTCAAAGGGTATTAAGAGATCTCGAGTAGCAAAATAAAACAGGAACAATCCATAAAGTGCTAAGCTGACAGACATATTGTAAATAGCCGTAACATACAAGTATCCTCCATTCATACTATGTAAATTAAATTTTATTAAAATATTTTAAGCACGTAATAATCATTAAAAATGTATTACCTCCAATCACCATCATGATAATGTCCAATGTATTGTAGGAATATAATAACAAAAGCCATTGCTGGTTTTACCAAACAAAATTGTAGTGTTGCTTGCTTGCAAAATCGTAGAAACCCAATTGTGTAAGTACGTCCTGTCAAACAACAAGTTCCATATTGCCAACTAGACCTAATATATAAACAGAAAAAAAGTGTTAAAACTGTATATAAAAAAACTGACACATAATATATTATACAAAAGCAGCTTAACAATAATTTTTCACACATAAATATAGTAAATTATAATATAGTACATTGTTTAAAAATATATATAGGGGATAATTAATTAAACTGACTAGTAACTACACTATTATTCCAAGTAAATTTAAAAAAATAAATATATTTTCTATATAGTTAAAATTGTTTAGATTTTAGAGTATATTATCTAATACAACACTTTTGCCAGAAGCAGAAAAATATTCCAAAATATTAAAAATGTTAATTTTTTTTATTTTAAGCATTTAAAGTTTAAATGAATGAAGTAGTGAGATTACACTTTTATAAGATGCCCTTTGTAATTTTATTCAGTTAATTTAAATGTTAAATGATCATTAATAATTAATAAATAAATATAAACTTATTCAGTATTCAATTGGTATACATAAACCTTTTTTCTAAAAATAATAATGTATTTATTAGTGATGTCAAAAATCCGGATTTTTGGATATTGGGATATAAAATGTTATAACTTATAACCAAATAATCTAAATAATTCAAATTCCTTAGGGATGTAAAATTAAGGTCAAACTATTATTTTAAGTTTTACCAATTTAAATAAAACAGTCTAAAACCTATAAATTAATTAACAAATATTTATATTTTTAATAATTAAGCAACAAATTTAAAATATCTGGATTATTCGGATTTTATCCGTCATATTATTCGGATTAGGATATCCGTATATTAGTGACACCACTAGTGTTTATACAATTATTATAGTCATATAATTGAATCATTTTGGACAAAAAGTTATGGAAATTAATTTTGTATAAGTCTATTCAACTTACTGAATGGGTTTCCCACGAATTTCGCTCATTATGTTCCCTTCACCGCCCAAATATTCATAACATAAACTCATAAAATTGTATATCACGAAAGCTGTTTGAAAAAAATAAATACATATATAGTATGATACAAACAAAAAAGAAATCACATTAATAGTTATTTGTTTCGTTAAACGTGTGTTTAAGTACCTTCGTAGCAATCCCTAATTGTAAAGAAGTACACGTAATAGTGTTCGTTGTTAAAAAACAACAAACTGACCCATGAATGTAGCGCGTAAATAGGTACAATAAACAATATTCGAATGATCCATCGTTGTTCGGCTGGATTCGTGTTCCATCGAAGATGATAATATATCTGAAAAAGAAAAAATTACAACGATTTCATAAGAATCATATAATTTTTAATACATAAATCAATATTTTTAAAAATCAGAATTTCTTGTAAACATAATGTGTATTTCAATAAAAATAAAATGCAAAGTAGGTAGTAGGTACATAGATTTTAAATGTTACGGATCGTCGATCTCAAAAATAAGGCGAATATCTGTATGAAAATTGTCATTTGTCAATAATTTAATGCAAACCACTTTATTAAAGTCATATGAATTAGTATTATTTTGAAAACACCATATATATTATAAACATAAATAAAATTGTGTTAAATCGATATTCCCATAATAAATTCTAAATCGTTTTCTGGTGGCAATTATTTAAAATGTGGTTTCAGAGAGAAATCGAATATCTCTCATTGTTTTTTAAAACACAGACCCTTTTTGTTCAATAGTTTAGGTTAAGAGGAAATTTTTTCTTTCTTGAGGATATAATACATAATTTATAAATCACTGCAATAAATTACTATGGACAATGGGCATCGTCACGAATCATATAAATACTGATAGTTTAAATAAGTAGGTAGATATTTTATCATTTTAATTATTTCACACACAACACATTATTCAGAAATGAGCTCATGGCCTAATATAAAACGTTTAAGTTTAACAAGACTCTCGTGGAGCGTACCTTAGATATATGTGTAGCAAGCATAATAAGTATGTCGAAACGTTGTTTTACTAGGTTATAATAATGCGTCAAATGCATAAATAATATTAAATTTATTGAAAAAAAAAAACTGTATAATATTTTTTTTTTATTTATTTATCATAAATTGATATCTTATCTGACATTGTCGAGTAGGATGTCCATAAGCAGAACGATATAAATGTATTGACAAATAATGAATAGCTAATAAGTATCTAATCTAGTCAATAATCTATACTATTGTATTACTAAAAAGTCATTGACTATGAAAATCGAAAATAATTTAAGTATTGGTCTATATTGATGGGCATCTTTCGTGATAACTAAAGACCGGATTTATATGCATTTTAAATTGTAAAATATGCATGCAAACATGCACTAAAAAAAGTCAAAATATGCAAGGAAAAAATGCAAAACATGCAAAATAAAATTTCAATTTTATATTTGATTTTAATTTTGCAGTGATAATTATTTATTAATTTTATTACATTTTTCATAAACAAAAAGTTACATGTATAATATAGTACAAAAATTTAATTTTTTGTTAAATTGTAATTTAATTTTTAAACATTGATATATTGTAAAAAATATTTTATTAAAATTAAATAGTAGATACATTGGTGATATACTGATATAAATAGGAAAAAAGTACGAACAATTTTATTGAAGGTAGTAAATTATTAATTTGAAAAACAATAAGTTATCAAAGTATGTTCCATGTTTATTTCCGTGAAATTATGACGGCGATCTGTAAGAATGTACTTGTATGATGAAAAACTACGTTCGACATCAACACTGGTGATTGGAGCATATTTAAAATTTGCTATTATATCCAGCGAATAATTTGGAACAGATAAATCGTCGAAATTAGCACTGTCACCTTGAAGTATTTTTGAAATTTCTTTTAAAACCATTAATCCTTTATTTTTATTCAAAACGTTTTTACATTTTGTTTTAATTATTGTACTATTTGCACTAGTAGGAAGTTCATTAACAGAGTTTTCCACTTGTTCTAAAATTTTTAACGAGTCTACAAGGGACAAATTAGAGGTTTCAAGCTTTTTGATACTTTCAACGATACATAAAAAATTTGCTTTAATGTAAGCAAGATCATATTTTACATTAAATTTATTAAAAATTGATTTACAATTTTGAATGCATTTTGTATTATCTTCTAAGTTTTCAATCACATTTTTGAACTCTTCAAAATGATCTGCGTAAAAAAAGGCCGACTCTAGCCAAGTACCCCAACGGGTAATTATTGGCTGCGGTGGTAAATGTGTAATTGGCAACATTTCTTTATATAATTGAATTCTATACGGAGCCTTTGAGATATTCTTTGAGACGTAAAATATTTGATATTATAATATTATATAAACGTACCTATGATCTATGTTTTTATTTGTATATTTGTACGGTTTTTGTTAAAATATGCAAAAATATGCAGATCATGCATTAACGTCAGAATATGCAAAAATATGCAGTATAAAATTTTGATATTTAATCAATCAAGTAATGATTTGTGGACACTCATTGACTGCATGTATATGATGTTGAAAATAACAACATGCATTTTATGCAAAATCCGGTCTTTAGTGATAACTTTGTGAAAACAATCATCTACCGTTCTACAATTTTATTTTTGTTTGTTAATTCAAAAATATTGATTAAATAGCTGAAAAAATAAAAATAAAAATTTAAAAGAAATTGTAACGGTTAATTAAAACTTAGTTAGGCGGTGACCCCTATTATCTTATGCTAATTTATTTTGCTTAGTGATCGGTATGGAAGTTTACAAAAATTCGCTATTTAAGCAACAGTTGCAATTGTTTTTTTTTTTTTACATAGGCCATAGCAATGTGTAGAATATAATTTGCAACGTATGTGGGTCATTTACAAGTTTAAGCAGTTATTAATCTACTACAGTATTCAGTATTGCATCCATATATAACACGTATTTTATAATACAATAGCAGGGAATCATGAAGTACATTGGTCTGTATACTCAATTAAATCTATTATGTTAGATATAATAACTAGTATGACATAGGGCATAGGCAATATAGAAATGTCTTTTAAACATCAATAGTAATGTCGTTTTCATTTGAGGATTTTAGTGTGCATTGCCCGGAACGAGTTATACACAGGCAATTTATGAAGAAGACAACATACCAAGTTGTATTATTTTAATATATCTCACACGAGGAACATATATAATAAATATTAGTTTAATAATTTTATAAATTGTAAAAAACCTGTAATAAAAATTTAAAAAAAACAACATTTATGATTGTATCTCGAAGAATTTATTCGTTATATCTTTTATAAATAATAATTTATTATCATATTTTACATAACGTAAAAAAAAAGTATTTAAAACGTATTATTTTTTAGTAGCATTAAATCACGATAAATTGTTTACAACAATACAATTACATTTTAAGAAAGGAAATTAACAAAGGCCTTTTAAAATATTATTAAAAAAATATACAACATCGTTGTAAAGATACATATATTGAAATTAAAGTTTTATTTATTTTTATACAATTAAACGTTTAACAGCCAATGGATAACTAAAAAAATAGTTTATAATACGCTTGCAAATGACGAATTTTTTTGGCATTTTTACAACAAATGTCGAAACAAACAAAATATAAGCGAAACAGATAGCAGTTGTTTTACAAGTAAAGACTAACATAGAATACCATGAAGATATTCCCAATCACATTTAACAACGAAATAGTTCGGTGAACCGCAACGCTAACGTAGCGCAATGTTTCTTTTCCATCAATTGTGGTTTATTTTCATTCACGATGCTTATTGTTAAGTATAATTCTACACCAATTACAAAAAAAGAGGAAATTTAAAACGCTAATAGAGTTAAATAGGTATTTAAATTTAAAATTAATATAACTGTTAATATATTTTAACTGTTTCAAAATATCTGCACGAGTTATTAATTTAAAAATAAGTTAATATAGTTGTAAATAAGAAATATGTATAAGAACAATCTTGGAATTGAATAGTTAGACGCCAAATATATTTTAAAGAATTCAAATCACACTAAACAAGAAAATACAAATTTATATGAACAATAAATTTGAAAAATATAATTTATTTAAACAGCAAAAATAGATGTTTTTGAAATATACATTTTTATAAAGACTAGCTTAAAAATTATTTATTTTTAAGATGTATAACAATATATAATAGTATTATATGTAATATATGATATGTATAATAGTAAAAACGTATAATTTTAAATGTTATAGTATATTATTATGTTTATATAAAATATGATAGCTACAAAGCAAATATATTTTAAATATAATGGTTACATTTTATGTAAGGCATTTATCCTTTATCTTTAGTATTCAATAGCATAAATTAAAATTTAAAATTATTTAATAAAAATTTGACATTATTAATTTTTTATTATTAATCATAGTTTGTGTAGTTATTAAATTTATCAACAATTATAAATGTTGTAAACAATAATGTTATTCTCAAGACATAATAATTACGATCAAATTAATAGTAATTATTATGTTGCTTGTTTAAATGCTGTTCATTTTTATTTTTTTACAGTCCCTAATTTTGTTGCAATAACTGTACTTTTGGTTTCTTTCCCAGAACTAATCATTGGATGCTAGCACTATGTAGATAAAGTAACTGTATAAATAAAATAGTTGTATATAAATAGTGTTTTGAAATTTTTAACAAAATCAATTGTAACAAATATAACAAACTACAGACCAATATCATAAAAGGTAAGTAAAAGTATATAAAAAATAACACTATTTAAATGAGGGAAATATATGTAATATGATGTGGTATCACTAAAAAACAAAATCATATTTTATTAAAAATACCACAAAAGAAATACATAGAAAATACATCCAAAGCCACAATTCACCTTGACAGTTGGTACCAAAACCTTGGATCATTACTACATTAGATACGCCATTATTATTATGTATTTTGACAATATTAAAATATAGTTTACAACAGTGATTCCCAAACTTTATTATATTATGTCCCAATCATAGATTTTCAAAAATCTTACACCCTCTTTCAATTTAAAAAAAAAAAATTATGACTTTTTTTTTATCAAACTGGGCATGCAACATTTTTCTAATTACTTTTCCATATCCCTCCTTTTCTCTTCAAGTGCTTCGATTAAGATAGAGACAATAACAATCTTATCAATGTTAGATATCACAACAAAGATATTTAAGATGAAGTCATAAGTAGTTTTAAGCTAGGTACCTTTTACTACTTAAAATATTTACCAATTATTATATTGTGATAAAAATAATGTTTAAACATAATAATTAATAACTAAATTCAACAAAACATTTATTAGTATTTTGATGAAATGAGTTATACTAGAATAATTAAAAGTTAAAACTTATCCAGTATAATTGTGTCAACATAAAGCTTATGTTTTTCCTTCATCATAATTATACTAACATGAAATTATCATTAAAGATTTTTCTATGAAATGTAAAGAAACTAGAATTCCTAATGATTTCATTTTATAAGCAGGAAATAGTGATTATATGAAAACATTTTGAAATATATAAATATAAATTAAATTGACCAATACTTAACTAACAGAATTCTAAGAAACAATTATGCAATATTCTAAAAAATTTCAGTGTCAATTATAACAAAAATTAGAAAAAAAATATATTGATAAGATGGTAAAGATTAAATTGGTGTCAAAAATAAGAAAAAAATGTATAAAATTTAAATTATTAAAATATGATACCTAATCTATTTTTAAAAGGAGTTTAAAACATTTTAAACAACTTAAAATAAATAATTTTTATCTTAAAAAACAAATAATATAAGGTACATTTTACCTGTTGGCATGTAACAAATACTGCTGTCCAAACAAATAATCCTGCAATCACTTGGGCAGCAGTGGTTTGTAAAAATATTGGATTTGATTGTGTTATAGCCCGTTGTGTGATAACTTCTATAGTATCAGTTGTATCTGTATTATTACTAGATGCCATTCTAAACAAAAGTAAACATTAGTTAATATAATTTATTAATATATTTTAAGCTTTATAAAATACATTATTTTAATATTAATACAGAGCAGTTAATATACTATAAAATAGAATATATCTCAAGGATTTTAATAAATTATTCTTAATGTCATTAAAAAAATGAGATTATTTTAGCTTTAAAAATATACATTGTTATCCAGATTGTCCTATAGAAATCAAATAACTTGAACAATAGCTACTTGTGATTTAATTTTGTACCTAGTGCGTGGAAAAAGCTGACATTTGATGATTTTTTTTAAATTATTTTTATGTTAATAATATCATAATTTTGAAATTCACTTAAAACTTCAGATAACACACATGCTTATAGGAAGGTAATCAATAAATAAGGTGTATGAATATTAAACTTTAATACAATGTAATATTTAAGACAGATATTTTATGAAACTGGAAGAAATGAGGAATTAATTTTTAATCGAAATGTAATTGTTTATATTCTTTGATAAAATAATAGATTATAATATGATGAACGTTATATCAAATTTCTACTCAGAATATGAAATAAATACATAATCAATTTTAAACATTATTTTTAATATTCATTAATAAATATAAGAATGTAGATAACAAAAACGTAGGTATATTTAATAATCTTTAGTTTTTTTGAATGTAATTATAATATTTTAAAATGGTTTAAAATGTTTGAAAATAATACTATTATAGTAAATAGGTAAAAGTTATTGATTAAAAAATGTGTTTAAACATTTTCTTTTTTTTTTTAACAAAAATTTTTAGATTGTAGTACATACAAAATTAAAACTAATATAAGTTCAACATTTTAGGTGCATTAAATTAATTTTAAATGTCTGAATGATGACTATTCACATACTAAATACAGTTAAAGTTCACAATTTTTTATAGTTTTTTAATTTTATCATTACTGTTGGATTCACATAATTGTAAAACTGTATTTTTATTTTTATATTGGTGGATTGAGTTTTCTCTATTCTAATATTATCTGTAAGTGCACTACTAATATATAATACATTTTGTAAAAATAATTTTTTTGTTACTATATCTTGACTGTTATTTACAGTGTCTACTAAATAGATTTATCAATGTATTTTCCTTATAATACTAATACATTTTTTAATCTATTGTTAAATAAAGTTGACAATTAATGGAAATTTTTTTATTGAAATTAATAATTAGAATAATAGGTCTAATTTTGAGATTCTTTATATTAAACATTAGGTATCTATTATAAAGATTATAATTATCATTTATAACTTGATCTCCAACTTAAACTATGATATAGATAATATTATGACATAAATTAAGTAATAATAAGAAGAAACAATATATCTATCATAATATTTTAACCAAGATATCAACATAACTTATGTTCCACATAAATCATAATCAATGTAAAATTATTAGAGTAAATACTAAATTGACCAATTTGCAATTACTCCAAATTT
The DNA here is from genome assembly GCF_002803265.2 of Melanaphis sacchari. Taxonomy (NCBI): domain Eukaryota; kingdom Metazoa; phylum Arthropoda; class Insecta; order Hemiptera; family Aphididae; genus Melanaphis; species Melanaphis sacchari. The sequence continues at coordinate 467,870 of NW_020270439.1, read as the reverse complement.
ATATAAAATAATATTATAGGTAATATTTTAATAAATTTTTTTATTTACCATGATATGTTTATACTAAAAAATAACTTATATTATATAGTGTTGTTTAAAACAATTTACTGCTTAAAAAAAGATAAGTATCACTAGTATCAGTTGGGTGCCTAATATTGTTTTTATGTTTTTTGGTAACAGATTTTTATATTAATGTAGGTGCTATTTTTTTAGTATTAGTTTAATTTAAATATAACGAGAATAAATACAGCAATTTGTATTGATAACCTATTTGAAGCATAATATAGTTGATATAGGTAAAAACAACACATAATGTATTTATTAGATTCTTTTAAAAATAATTGACAATAATTATTAATAACCTATTGAAATAATTTTAATGAATAAATGTTATAAAATGAACTTTATGTACTAATAGAGTAATTTATTTAAAAGCTACTATTTTTTCCAAGTTGTTAGCCGTAGTTGGTTTGGTAGGTTATAAGTTGTTTTTTATTACGTTCTTGGATAAATATATTTAATAAAAATTTCATATCACATATGGTTGCATTTGCACAGATGATTATTGACGATTTTGTTACACAAACCAATCAAAATGCATTATATAGTTTTAGGTAGGTATTTTGTTTAGAAATCAAGATAATATCTATAAAGTACTTAAGTACACGATATATATATAAATATTAATTATCAATACCACAATTGTGTAGGTACTATGTGGATAATTTTTTTTTTATGATTTGATTATGTTTTTTAATTTTAAACCCATGCCTATAGATAAAATAATAAGGAATGTAAGCTAATACATTTTTTTCAATAATAGTTTGTGTTTAAATGTATAAGCTCAGATAAAATATACAACATTTTTAAATTAGAAACATTTTGTAATATCATAATTTGATTTACTGTCTCAAATTATTACAATAAAAAAAAAAAACCTTTATAATATATATATATATATATAATCTTTCATTTCTAATCAAGTTTACATTTATATTTTAAAAGAATTTTAATTTTAAATATTATAAATAACTTAAATAGAAAATTGACCACAACCTAACCTATATGGATAAAATAAGACTAATAAACTATAATATTTTGTTTAATAGTGAATATTACATAAGCATCTAAAGACCCTATATGTTTTTTATAATCAGGCAATATAATTTTGTAATGAGCAATTACAAATGCATCAAATAAACTGATTTATGTATCTATTATTATTTATTAAAACACCAATTAAATCTCGAATTAAATAAAGACAGCTGTTAATTTATAATTAGTCTAGATAAAATAAATAAATAATTTAATGTTTGTTTAATATTATATAAATCAGTAAATGATAATTATTAATTTAGGTACTTGCTTATTTATAGTATAGTATTTTTATTGTTAAAACAATAACATCAATTTTGAATACCTATATTTTCAATTATAAATTAAAGACACTATCTGTTGCTATTACATAACATTTACAAATATTATTATTATTAAAAGAATAATACAACAATTGTTTTATAAGTAGGTATTAAATTAAGTTAGATTCATTTCTGATAATTCCATAAAATACTTCTTATATTGATTTGAAAAACAATTTTAATTTTATACCCACCTAAAATAAAATAATGAATTAAAAATGCTGTTAAAAAATAATTTAGCACATAACTATATAGGTACTCATTTATTATCAAAGGAAATTTTTTTTAATTATCTCACCCGATCATTTATCTACAAGATAGAGACAAGAATTTAAATTGTCACCTCATTCTTACAATATTAATCGAAATATTATAGGTAATTAAATGTTAGTAATCTATTATTAGTTTTGTAAAATGTGTTTAATTTAATATTTTTATCTTTGTAATTTTAACAAAAACTAAAAAAAAAAGTTTTAAAGACAAATACTGTTTTAATGTTATATTTTTGTTATACTTCTTTTAACAGTTTACCTGGTACGATCTTGCAAAAGGTTTGTTTAAAATATTTAAGCTTGATACTCCACTTTGGAGAACAGATATTTTCAATCATTAACATAATAACTTTTGATATTAACACCACAATAAAACTATGATATTATGTATGTTAGCTTGAAAAGTTACACGGACCTACTTAACACAAATGAAGATGTTTTTTGAAAATGTTTGATAGGTAACAAATAAATACCTACTATTAATGATAAATTGTAATAGAATATTTACTTATTTGTCTTTTTTAAATAATAATTAGTAAATAGAGATTTAGTACTTATTATATAGTTAAGGAAATTATGTTAAGTACGAAACTATTATTTTCTAAGTCTTAGTTGAACTCATGGATACCTAATCCTGATTTGTAAACAGTAAATGTAGTATTGATAAGTTTGGTACAATTAATAAATAATAAGAAAGGGTCAAATACGAATTAGTGTAAGTATTTGTGTTATGGTGGTCTATAAGTCGATGATACCTAATAGACACTCAACGGCAGACCAAATTGTGGTCACTCAAACTCGATGGTATTTAAAACTAAATAAAACAACCAGAATACATTGCTATTAAGACAAACTACAAAGGCATTTCGGATCTCACTTACCTACTGCACGTGTAGTTTTAGCCGTAGTACGATGGCGAGGGGTTAGTTGATAGTTGGTGTCCACTGTCGGTTGGTATCAGTAAGCGATTTGTGGTAGGCACGACTATTGTTCCATTTTGCGTCTACCGAGCAGAAGCATGGCGGAAGCTACGGAACTTTAATGGACCAAAGTGTTCACTAACATATTGTTGGCTAGAATCGGACATTTTTTTTCCTAGTCTCTTTGAACGCCGTTCGCATGACCCAGGAGAAAACGCGTCGAAAGTCGACCGACGTGTCGATTTGTGTAGCTATGCGTCGGCGGCGCGAAAAGTGAATGTACCTAAAAAACACCGCGGACAATAGTACACGGTGACGAAAGCAGACGTTCGTTGCGAAGAGCTCAACTGAGAACTGTCGAGTGACGATGATCGAGGCGGTGGGTTGGTAGGGAAAAAAAGTTAAATACGCGAAAACGATAATTGATCCGACCAGCGCGCGCGCCGATCACGACTCACGAGGATTGTGGAGGAGTAGATGAGTAGAACGTTCAGAACGTTGCGGTCTGTAGTCAGTCGGAGCGGTGGGAGGTGAAATGGATCGTCGTGACGTCGTCGGCGGCGCGTTGGTAATGTAAGGTGTTGTATGGTGGCGGCGACTACGGAGCGTACATTGTGTGTGTGTATGGCAACAGATAACGACGGTGGCCGGCCGCGGGACAAAAACAGCCGTTCTTTATCACGGCCACTGGCCAACCGAGATAACGCCGAAAAACACGTCTTATCAGTTATTATTATCATGAACCTTGCGTGCGTGATGTGAACTTCCTGGCTCCTGCATAGTGCACACGAATTACGATGCGGGTATGTGACTGACTGAATTAGTAACCGAGTCCTGAGATTCTGACTGCTGAGCATTTGCTGTACTGCATGCTAAGTTTTTGTTAGTACTGTCTAAGGTAAAATTGTTCCGAATTACTGAACGAATCATGATTTAAAAATTCAAAATTTTAATATATTTTAAACGGCCTAAACAGATATTGGTGTACACGAACGAGTTTTCAGGCGAAACCACTGTCTTTAATGCGTCGAGCAATGACCTTCTGAGACGCTTTATACATAGTCATGGCTCTCGTGTTCACTGACAACGATCCATGGTAAGTCGATTAAAATGAGCTATTACATTTTTTGAACTTTATGTTGCTGCTTCATTGATAGTTCAATAGTAGGTTAAAATCAAAGAGTGTTGTTATTTACGTTTGTACTAAATTTAATTAATAGATTCATTTTTGTACTTGGATTTTTTCATGAAAGTTAAGTTCGATATTTTTGATTTATAGTGTATGTTGTGAAAAAGTATTAAAATTTTTCAATTTATTAAATTAGTATACATTATTTACATATTAATGATATATCTATAAACTCAGTTACCCAGAATCATTATACTTGTTGCAGAGACATAATTCTAACTTTGTACAAAATAAAACAATCTTTACCTAATACTATAAACGAAACAACAATTCATTCAACTAGAAATAGTCAAGTTTTTAAGTTTATTGTGGTAGGGACTTATCATTAGTTGATCATGATCTTTACCTTCTTAAATGACATTTTTGTCTCTCTTGAATTATTAGTTTTATAAAAATTGGTACTTGTCTAATGATTAGTTGACTATTATCTAATATCTTCTTAACGATAACTATAGTAAGCACGTGTATTTATTTCGTATTATATAATTAAGAATTCTAAGCTGTAATAAAATATTTATTGATAGTTGTAGCTATATACCAAGTTATCTTTATAAAAAATGTATTTTGAAAAATAATTCATATATTATAGTAAATTAGAATCTGCAAATAATTTTTGTCATACAAAAAAAAAAAAATATAATTTTTTCAGGTTGATTGAACACGAGTCATGCGAGAAACTATACAGAGAAATTGAAGGATTATTAAATGTGAGAGAACTAGAACATAAGTCTTCCGAAAAATATGTTTTGTATTCATCTCAAGTGCGACTTAGACTGAAACAATTTACTGATGAAGTCCAACAGTTGTCTTATAAACTTAGAGGACTAGCAACATCTAAAGCCGTGTATCCTTTGATAAGAAATTACAATTTTAAGTGATTTTATAATTTTCTATTAAATTTTCCTGAGTTGTTTAACATAGTACACTGGACGAAGAAGAACGACGTCAACGTATGGTTGAGTTACTTCAAAGCAGAAATATTATATTAAATCAACGTTTTCAAAATCGGTAATATATTTTTTAAACTATTTATTTCAATATTATTTTTACAATAATTATTGATGAATAATCCAAGTATCCTTATTTTCTACTGTAAATTATTTAGTAGATATTTTTTCTAAAAATGTTGACATATCAATATTTGAATTATTGAATTTTTTATACTGTAGATAAAGGGTTCCTATGATTATGGGTTTGGAAGATATAACAAAATTTTAGTAATTAGTATTAACTTATCAATAACCAACATTTTTAATTTATGAAAATATTCTAATTATAATAATAAATATTAGATTTAATAGTATAATTCATCTAATTTACATTTTTTTAAACCATTTTAGGGCCCTTTAATTCTTATTGTAAGCATTTTAATAATAGAGAAACTACTCATTCAAATTTTGTATCGTTACATTCATTTTATTTTTTTAATATTTAACACTAGGTAAGGGAGGTTTTTGTTTTTTAAAAACAGAACTTTATATCTTCCTTAAGTAGTACAAAAGCTTTGAATAATTTAAAACTACTATCTTTAAGTATAATATTTAGAATTTCTCAAAATTAAAATTTTAGTAAATTAATTATTAATGGAAATAAAATAGGGGTGAGAATACTCTGTATATCAAACTGTATATAATTTTTAAATCATTTAAAATTTATTGTCATGATATTATTTTTAGGAATAATAGTCATACACTAGAACGTCAGGAGTTGATGCGACCTAGTATCAGTAAAGCCAAAAAAACTGAAATATCAACTACTGGTTGGCTGGACAGTGATGATGATGACTATAATGACGATAAACAACCATTACTTAATGAAAAAGAACTTAAACAACAGCAACAGTATTTGCTCAAAGGTAAGAAGTAAAAAGTATTACAATTGTAATCTTAGATTTTTACATAAAAATCATAAAATTATGAATTGTGATGTACATTGTATACTCAAAATTATACAGAACAAGACGATGGATTAAATGAATTGGCATCGATTGTATCTAGACAGAAAAATATTGCTATTACCATAAGCAGTGAAGTCGATCTACAAAACGGTCAGTATAAAATATAATTTGTTGTGATTGACTATAAATTTTATAAAATTTTATTATAGAACTAGTCGATGACCTATTAGTAAAGATGGACAAAACAACAGCTGGAATTGAAAACGAGACCAAAGAAGTAGTTCAGATATTAAAAAAAGATTCAACTCGAGGTATATAATTGATATTTATATAATGTAAAGTATAATAACACTATTTTATATTATTTACAGGACTTTGGGTGATAATTATTCTTCTATTGATTGCAAATGTAGTGGTTGCTTTGTCGTGATATCTGGTTAAAATATTCAAATTTAACTTGCAATAATTATGTTAAATATATTTTTCTATATTTTTTAATATTATTGATATTCAAATGTTATTTTATTATAATTGTTAATAATTGGATATTTTGTAAAAATAAATAAAGTAATTCTAAAGTTTTTTTATACTTAAAAAATTAATCTCTTTATTATATCTACATATTATATAATATAATATTTCTTACCACTTTCCTCAACATTTTAAATTAAATTAAATGATGGGAATCGGAATTTTCATTTGGTTATTTATAGTTTTATTTTAAGTCCAATATTTAGTTAAAATCACAAGTCATAATAAATCAAATTAAAAAATGTATACATTTTACTAATTAAATAATTTGGTTTTATTCTACCAGTGATGTTTAATTATTAAAGTATGTAAAGTAATATCAATAGCTTTTTAGCTATATACTTATATTAGTCATGTCTATGATATATTTTTATTTTGTTGTTTATTTATTTTATATAGGTATTTATGACATGTGTTATGGTAAAACCTCTAAACAGCACACACTTTCAATGACCAACTTTTTTTCTACTATTTAGAGAGGGTAAATTATTGAAATTCAGAAAAAGTAAATGTGCAAAAAGAAAAAAAAACATTAAATTAAATTATGATATCATTTAATGTATTAGTAATATAATTATTTTAATATTTTAACAACATATATTAAAATAAATATTTAAAAAAGGAATGCATATTTCATACATATATAAATACAATTCAATTTAGTGTGAAAAAATCTGATTTTGAACAAGTTTATTATTGATAAGCCGCGTTTCCACGACTGGTGTACTTGGCCAATATTTGGTACTGGTGGTTGCTTGCCATGCTGTCAAATCGGCATATTTGTACAATATTATTGGTCACTGATACCATTCCCAAAAATGGTTGGTAAATGTGACAGAAGTCAAAGGAACAACCAGTATACTTGTATTACTGATCTCAGGACTGGTTCTTGTAAACTAGGAAAAACAGTAGTGTGCTAACTTTGTTCCAGATTCAATAAAGCCAAAGTTAATGAGTACTAATATTAAATAATATTTTATAATGTAATCATTTTTAATTTTTTTTTAAAACAAAAAAGTATTAATTATTATTAAAATGTGGCTTTCACCATGGGCATAATTATGGGGGGGATAGATTCCCCATATTCTGTATTTATTTATTTATATTTTGTTGTTTTTTATCTCTCCTCTTAATAAGATATTCTAAATTACGCCACTAGCCTCCACTACCAATATTTAACAACCAACTGTGGGAACAGTGTACTTGGTTACTTGTACAAGTGTTCAATTATTGGTGTATTTGGCAAGTACACTAGTTGTAGAAACAGTGTGCTTGGCTACTTGTACAAATGCTCAATTATTGGTGTAATTGGCAAGTACATCAGTTGTAGGAATGCGGCTTTACACTAGTATGAGTTTTTTTTTTTTTTTTTGTATTATATTATTATGTTTAAATTAAGATAAAAATAGGTATCTGATGTTCAAAGGTTTTCTCATTGGAAAGTAGTAAAAATGCCCCAGATTCCAAAAAAACCACTGTTATTTAGAGGTGTTTGTTTTAGGCTTCACTGTCTGTGCTATGCAAGAAATAATATAAATAAACTTACTATAAAAAGTATTATTCTATTTAAAAATAATTTATAAAGGAATTGTTATTTATTAAATGAAAATCATTTCTATTATCCATTATTTATGTATCATTCTTAGCCACTTACTTTTTAAAAATTGTACAACTATGGTTGTCTTAAATTATTAAATGAAATAATATAATAATTACTAAAAAGACAAAAGATAAATATTTTTATTTATATTTTATTATTCATTGTAAATTTGTAACGTGTATCTAGGGTATACATTCAAAATGATGAAGGAATTAAAATTTTAATAAAAGGCAAGTAAATGACTAGAATGGAAAACTAAAGTAGTAAACCAATTTATGGGTTGAAAAAAATGTTGTATTATATAATAGTAAGTTTTACTATTAATAATACTAATACAAACAATACAATTATAATAGTTAGTAGATTAAATGAGGGGCATGGTGAGAGCCTGCACGAGACGTCCCCTGCATGAAGATATACTTAACCCAAACATTGACTTATCGCTAATTTATCTCATCACCACTGGGCGAATAAAGATGAAAAAGTAAATTCTATTAGTTTTTTAAAAACCATAGCATTTGTTAAATTGTTAATTATTGTAATAATAAAACTAAACTTAAAAGTTTTGAAAATGTCGTTATGTTATACAAAATTTAGTCCCGTATGTAAATATTTCATGTCTTAGAGAATAATATTTTTGAATTACAATTAAATTAATTTTATAAACATTATTCAATCTACGTAATGTAAGTATTAATACTTTAACATTTAAAAAATATTAAAATATGTGTTACATTCTTTAATATATAAAAGTAATAAAAACAAAAATATAAAAATATATTGTCGGTGAACCGTGAATAATAAATAAATTATTAATAACTTGTTTTTAAATCAGTATATTCCTTTTTTACCTACGTCTTACATTGTATTTTATCAATACAACAATAATATTTTAGTAAAATAATCAGTTATAAATTGATGATTAAGAAACATAGTCTATAATATTCTATTTGTAAAATATTACCATAGTTTACACTGTTTACAGACTATATAGTTGGTGTTGACGTATATTGTCAGTTCAATTTATATTACAAAAATAACCTACCTTATGATTCTTAAGAGTGCGTTATTGCGTTTAATTTTCTGCTGACAATATCATAATAATAATTGTAATATGGTGTTTTGATAACTAATAAATGTATAGCTGTAACATTTGTAGCCTATCTACGACGCCATGGGATTATCGTTCTACAAGTTTATTGTCTATTGAATTGCACTTCTACGTATATGTAAAAATTAAGTAGGAAAACCTTTATTTAATTGTGTTTTATTTTTAGGTTTCTATATCATATAAATTATAAACTTTAATATTAAATTGCAGTAGTCATGACTGATAAAAATTAAAAATAATTTTATTTCTGAAAGTAAACTATAATATTCGATTATGTCATTTATATAATATTATTGTAACATTGATTATTGTTAAAATGCAACGTATAAGAAATTAATTGATAATTAATATTAATTTTTGTGACCAAGGTAACAAATAAGGAACGTAAGGATTGGTGGACTGAACAAGGATTCTATTATTGTAAAAGACTAATATTAATTTTTTAAATTATTTATTCATGTATAATTAAGTTATTAAACACATTCGGTGCTCGTTTGTGATCGGGTGCCGTTTTTGCAAGTGGTTCATTTTGACTTCAATAAATTATCATAGTGCTTTGACGAAGTACCATAGTAATTTTGGCTTTGGTCACTTTATGACTATGATAGGAGCATCTCTAGAACCATTTGTAGATGGAATGAGCAGGGGGACTAAAACCATAAATGTCTTAAAATTAAAATAACAAAAAAAAATTCACCTTAAATAATATTCCTATGTTTAAATTAGATAATATGTTAAATTAATTTAATACTAAAAACCAAAGAGTAAAATGAATTATAATGATCTTAAAATTTACTATTGCCTGTTAGACGAAAAACACACTGTAGGTATAACGTATTCTCAAGAGGTTATGAATAAACAATTCTATCCACATACTAAGACTAGGTATAAAATATAATAAATGTTACCATTTAACTGATTACTAGTAAATACTATCTATGCATCTATTAATCATAAAAGTTTTTATTAATTTAATGTAATCTGCAACAATAGTTTAGTTACATAAATATTAATTATAACTTTCAAAAACCAACTATGTGTGGAAATGACTACCTCCTTTAACTTCCTTAAACACGCATTCGTTAAGCCTTAACGATGGTTCCAATAATTTGTTAGCAAGCGAACTATACATAGATTGTAGGTGTATATAATATATGTATCAATTATTAAGCCTTCTACGATTCACGGTACTATATTGTCCATATTATACATAGGCCCCGATCATTTGCTTGAATGTACATATCTTACACCCACCCCCCATTCTCATAATATACCAACGATGCAAAACAGAATTTTAGATCATTAGGATAAACTGTAGTTCACAGATTTGTCATTATTTTCCATACTATTTAATAAATTTTAATTATGATGCATTGTTTTTTTTTTTGTTGTGTTTAGCTATTGTAGTTAAAAAAATCTTTTGTAAGGTGATTTCGTATTACATAAAAATTCAACGATAATATTATAAAACAGCAAAAAGAAAATTTTGTGAAAACTGCTGTAACCACGAAAAACTTTTATTATTTGGATAGAAAAAAAGATTATACATCATTCTACAGTGAAATTTTACAAATAAATTAGAGTGGTGAGGAAGATGATTAAAATGTACATAACACAAAATAAATAACAAATATAATAATATAAAAAAAAAATAAATATGTATTAATACAATTTGTTTCTTTTTTCTGTAAAAATTATTATTATTAAATAATTAAATATTCATAATAATTATATTTACATTATGGGGTTTTTTTTTTGTATGCTAGTGGATAAGTAGATAGTTGTTTAAATATAAAATAAAATATGTTATTAAAAAAAACTTTTCATTTATAAATAAAAAATAAACAAAAATAAAATAATCGTACACTTTACAAGTATCAAACACGCAGTAAAGAAAAAAAATAAGCGTATAATATATATTTATATATTAAAAAAAAAAAAAAAATTGAAAACCAAGGTACCTTAAAACATAAATTAATAGGAATTACCGATGTTGTATAAGATACTAATAACTACTTATATTAAGGATAACTATAGTCTATAACTATAATAATAATAATAATAATAATAATAATATAATGATAATAAGGACTGAATATAATATAATATATTATATGACAATATTATGGCATACACGTATTATATAAATATTTCATATACTATATATAAATTTGAACATCAAAAACTCTAATGAGATGACTATAAAGATATTTTGATTCAGGTATTTATCAGTGAACTATGCAATATACGGACTGGCGCCGATCAAAATAAGCGACCCCGCTGCAGTGAACGTTTCGTGGACGACACTCATCCTATCCAATGTGATAGCCAATGGGTTACCTACTTATACCTATATCAAAGCAGCGTGTCTACATTTACCGTACACCACGAGAAGAGGAATAGTTGTTTGGTTCTAGAACACTTGGTTGTAGATAATAGTTAAAATTATTAAATAGTTCATAAAATACTATCGTATAGTACCTAGTAATAATAATAATAGATATAATGGAATTGTTTATTATTGCTATAATATGCTTATATAAATGTGTATGCGGACGCGCTAAGAGTACTTATTATTGAATATATTCTATAAACATTTCTAATATATAAAGGTATATAATAAAAATGTCCAATTATAATTGTTATTGTATTTAAACGAATAAACGAAAAACGCACTCGACGCTAACCTAATGACTTAAGAGTTATAAGAAACACGTAGGTACATGATATTAATATATTGGTAATATTGTGAATAAATTTAATGTTTAACATAATATTGTGAATGGGTGATAGATAAGTGGTCATAGTATAATATGTGTCTACCGGTTACGCCGTGGCGTTCTTTCTATATAATACTCAAACGATATACACGCACACACCTAACATTACACCACACGTCGACGAATTAAAACGATTAACGTCTACATAGACATAATAAATAATCGGCTGTATACATAATAATAATAATAATAATAATATATTACTGACGAAGAGTATCCTATCTACGTACCTACCTATCTAGTATTAAAATAAGGACGAAAAGAATCATATAATAAGGGGAGACTCGTATCGTATATATTATTATTATAGAAGCCCAGAGGGAACAAAAAAGTTGGCGCAATGGCGGTGGTTGAGACAGTGGAGGGACGATGGTATAGTTATGGTATATGTGATATATATGTATACATATATCGTGAAGGTGATTTCACTCTGAGGGTATATATTGTAATTTTTAGTGACTTTTTCCTTTTTTTTTTATGTTTTCTTTTAATCGCAGTGTTGAGCTCGCTTCTGGAACCGCCGCATGCGGTTGTGCCACTCTTCTCGCCACTCGATCACTATCGATCTCTGCGTCAACACCAGTCCATCGCGCCGTTCGCCGTCGTTCTCCTTGCCGAGAATCAGGTAAAGCCTACGTGTGAAACGATAAGAATTTATTATCCGATGCAATTACGGTACATCGCGTCGTGCGCGATTCCCATAACAATAATATTAAGAAAATATTCACCTTCCGGGTTTGATCTTGGGACACTTGCACTTCAGGTCGTTGTCGTGTATCCAGAACGTGGTCGGTCCTCTGCGAAGTCTCGATGCCTGGCCGCGCTTGTACACCGACTGTACGTTCATCGTAAACTTGGCCCAGTTTTTAGACACTATCGGTTCCGACATTTTGCCCAATATCGCTGTACAAAGAATGTGTGATATTATATTGTCATTATTATTATTAAAAATTATGGTACACCGTGGTTATAATATAATATACGTATAAAAATGTATTTTATTTAAGCAACGGTCGGTGAATCCACTAATTATTTTTTACTTTTAAATGGTCATAAAAATATTGGTAGCGTCTTTTAAAAACATATAATATAGTGGATTTACCCATTACAACAAACATAAGTTTAACAATAAAAGACGTTATAATTCTCATTTATTGTACCTATGTAGTTATCATAAATTTACAAAAAAAAAATAATTTCGTTTAGAATGACTGAATTTTTTATTTTTACTTTTATAAGAACCACTCTCTATTATTCTACATAAGACAAAGTCACTAAAATACTTATTTAATTTTTTTTGTAATTTATTTAATATTTACACATACACAGAAAAAAGTATTATTATATATAGGTACATTGGTAGGTATATCCATCGATATACTACTGATCAGCGAACGTAGATTTATAGTAGTTGTCTGGTGTTTGATCGTGTAATAAATATTATTTATATTATTATAGAAATATAGAAAATATACATGATTATATTTTTTATAAAATATATATACAAGTATGTATTTTTGATATTACAATTTCATCATGTTCCGTCGCGTAGGAATTTTATATTTGTACTCGTACATATTGCCATCAAGATGATTGGTTTTCGTAAAAATGTTTTGATTTTAAAAATTTAACACGTTTACGATATTCAATAGTCATAAAATGAAAACAGTTTTTATTTAATTAGAATAAAGTCATATTTTATGAAAAAGAAAAGTACCTAGGAGATTTTATATAGATATACAAGCTGTGGTTTTTGTATAACATGTTAAAGGTAAAAAAGCAAAGAAAAGTAATGTAGGTACCTACACGAATACCGTATTCGTATATGGAATTTTATATTTATTATAAAAATATATTTGGCGATTCTTTCAAAAGTAAGCAATCAATATCAAGATATGTACCTTTATATGTTTTTGAAAATATTTTTTTTACATAATCTGAAATTACTGAAAAAAGGATTTTATTGTTATATTATTTTATGTTTTTAATGACAACATACAATTTTAATTTCAGATGCTGAAGTAAAATATATATTTTTTAATTTCGATACAAGTTGTTATACATATGTCATATAGTCTATAGATTTAGGTATAAACTTTAGATAAGTGAAGTAGCAGACTCCATGAGTGTATACTGTTACAAAGAATTACTGTTCAGATAAAATGTTTGGAAAAATTTAAATTCATAATAATAGGTTAAATTCAGCTATTATCAAGAAAATATATTTTCCTTAAACAACATATACCAATAATAATATAGTATTATTATAAACATAAGAACAAATTTAATCATATATTTTTTATGGAAAAAAAATATAGTTGTTTTATAACAATGCTATACATAAAAAATATCGTTAAAAGTGTGTAAGTTAACTATATTTTTCACATTAGCTATTTAAATTATTTTAAAATTATAATTTCGTTTCCTTGATTGATAAATGAACAATCCAATATTATAATAAATATAACAATGAACGATCAGATTTTTTTAATATTTTATGATGAACCATTACACTGTTTAAATTTATTAAGAGAATTTATATAATTAGAGACTAACTTAATTTTGTTGTTAAAAGAGAGTCCTTATAATGCATTGCATCTTAATTGTATGCTACAGTATAAGATATTGCTAGAGTTATTGCAAATAAAATGATTCTAACATGCTTTTGCTAAATTTATAAAAATATAGTTTAAAAAAATAAAATTGAATCTCATTTTTTTAACAAAAATATTATACATGTCTGTTATTTATTATAACATAATGCACTATCTGTATAATGAAATAATTATATACACACAAATATTATTTTAGATGCGAGATTGAATGTATAAACTATAAATTCTATATATTATTATATTGTCATAAGTAAATTTTATTATTAACAATTCACGAACTCAATATTTTATTATTTTTTATTGAACTTAAAGAAACATCAACAGCAAAGGTTATTAGTTTTTGTGTTTAATACATATTGCGTGGTATCTATAACTAAAATTATACAATTATTACGTTGTTAATTATATGTAATTACTATTAACATTAATATTATATAATTATTATTAACAGAAGATTTCAATTTTATTGCATAGGTCGGTCTTTCTTAGAAAAGCTAATATATTTGAGATGTTTGCAGTGTCTGGTTCTGATGTTTCGTTCATGTTGAGAGGGATATTGAATTTTCTGAGTTCGTCGGAGTATTGGTAGCATTCTCTATATTTTATTTATCTATATAATTTATACCATTTTATATTTTTATCGCTTGATGTTAGACAACACGCGATTAATTAATTGAAATGTTTACCAAATAACTGTCAAGTATTTTACAGAAATAAAACAATGTCTTTTGAATATTATTTTAATTTCAATTTAATTTTAAAATATAAATAAACCTACGAGCCTACGACAGTTCGTAGATGTTTCCGTCGAGATAGTGTCTTTTATTGTTATTTTCCTGCAAGTCTGTCGGTGTACTCGACAAGCAATTTATTATCCTATGTACAAGATAAACCATATACCTGTATAAACCTGTGTAGGGAAAATTTATATTTTTTTTTTATACCTACATACTGCATATACATTTTTTCTTCGTATTTGACATTTGTCGTGTTTAAAAACGCGTTAAAAGTTATTAAGCGTTAGTTCTTTGATTTCTTTGTGTATGAACATTTAAAAATCATTGATGTGTAATGTATAATATGTCTTTTTCAAGAATCCCCGCGACTCCTGTTTGATGTTTGGTTCGCATCTATCTCTTTTTATGTAACTAACAATTTAGTATATTTTTAACACAGCCCCTATGCCATTCGACCGTATACATGCGATCTTAACCTAATCTGAAATAATATTATACGTACCGTAATCTCTATGGCAGTACTTGTTCAAATTTAATCTCCTGGTTCCGGATCGACACTTGCCGCATTGATCTATCGAACAAAAGCTTTTTTATAATATACGTTAAAATAATTATTTAGAGTATTGTAATAAAACCATAAAAAAAGGAAACTATATAATGTTGTATGTACAAGAATAGTTCGTTTGCCGATACCTAAAATATGTGCATTATGTGTATATTATTTGTACAGTTAGAATTATGTGTAAACCTAATAGTATAATAATACTAAATATCCAATATATGTGTAACACAGCTATAGTACATAATATCTGTATGTTAAGTGTTTGTTTACAAACTGTAAATACGAAAATCCGGTCGAAAGACCGCAGGTACTGTCGCATTTGTCATTGGGATTAAGGTTGAGGCGAGGGATGATTTTACGATGAGTTTTTAATCTCAAAGAGGCGGCGCGCGTACACGTTGTTTAATGGACGTTACATTTTGTTTTATTGTTTCTTTTTATTATTGTAATACCTACGCTTTATAACGTATACATACATACTATGTATATATAATATATAGGCAGGCGTCAGTTGTAACACGAAATATATAATTCAGGCCACATAAACCTGTTGAACGGAGACCACCCCATGTATAAATGTGGATAAATTAATGGCCCAGTTATCACCGTCGCGGTAGGTTTAATGTTTCAGCGCTATCGTGTACTAACCCCTCCGCCTTCCACATCATAAATGTATCATTACTTCTACGGACGACACCGC
The DNA here is from genome assembly GCF_002803265.2 of Melanaphis sacchari. NCBI lineage: Eukaryota > Metazoa > Arthropoda > Insecta > Hemiptera > Aphididae > Melanaphis > Melanaphis sacchari. The sequence continues at coordinate 451,538 of NW_020270439.1, read as the reverse complement.
GTAATATAACAACTGTCAATCTCCTCATCGAATCGGTGTCAGGTTTCTGGCTCAAAACGCTTCACACCATATCATAATAATAGAAATATACACACACATACAGACGAACTGCACGAATATAAAAGTAATCTAAGGTTGACGTACGATGAGTACTTACGACACACGAAGACCTAACATGTTTTTTGACGTTAAGCATCACCGCAAAATGTTATACACACTCTATACAATATACATGTTTGTCTAAATTTTAAATTTATAAGATACATTTTGTAGAGTCACTTATCGCTCTCTTTCTCTCTTTCTTTCTCTCTCTTTCTCTCTCTCTCTCTATACGTTCTCTTTCTCTAGTAAACATTATGTGCCTGACGTTATCTTTAATGTGTATCCCACGAGACCGTTTTAGACGAATCGTATCACCGATGGGGTATATATGTCTGTATTGGTTGGTCTATATTTTTATTATTCTGAGTGTTAAACCTACAGCGCACTATAGCGTTTTATACGATAAATGTCGTCTTTGCAGTTCGTGTAATGTGTTGTGGGCCAAGATCGAAAACTATCGGTTTTCTACAAACGAAAACTCAGAGGGGCGAAGCACACGCCACTTTATATATGTATACGAGCACATACACACACATGTTATATCGATGGTTTTTGGTCATTATAGGTCTCCGGCCTCCTCTTAATGATGATAACATCTTCGCTAAATTGCGTACGGGATTATTTATATTCGACTGTCTGCTAGGAAAAGAAGTTAACTCTCATCGTTTTCAACAATTAAGTTGTTATCTATACTAGTCTTTACCTTCTACATAGACGAATCGAAAATTGTTAATCTTTGTGCGCGTATATATAATAATTGTAATATTGTAAACTCAGATGAATGCGATTACTCCTTTAATTCAAAGACGTATAGTCGTTTGTTGTAGATATCAAAAAAAATATATTACTCGTCACCATAATCTAAACTACTAGATATTTTCGAGGTATTTTAGTCCTGTCACTATTTCTCTCTCACCCTCTCTCTCTCTTTCTATCTTTCTGTACACCTCTGTATTTAAAGTTTACGAAAGAAAAACAAATATTAAAACGTTATTAAAATATATCTGTATAAAATATTTAAATATATGTATGACGTCTTATTTTTTTCTGCTAGAAGTCGCTATAGGCATTCTTCAACTGTCGCCCGTCGCTCGAGTAATGAGTGTCCGTAAGAAAAAGAACCATGTTTATACTACAGTAGTTATAGTTATCGCGATGAACGTGTTAAATGTTGTCGATTATCTTTTCTTTCTTTCCTTTTTTTTTAAAAAAAAAAAAAAAAAGGAATTTGACTTTGATAAATGTGCTTCACACCCCCTTGGTTGGTCGAACCGAGCCCGTAATCCATTAACGATTTGGACGTACCCGTTCGATCCGAACCTAGCTATTTGCCCATGAATTCTTAAATCCCTCGGGGACGATATCTCGAACGATTTTGTTCGAATTTACATATAGCTGGTAGCTAAAAAAATAAAGAAAAATATATTTCTTTGTTATATTAAATATAAAATAAACAAATGATCAAACTGACATTACTTGGTAATCGGATGTATAGCAATAAATATATGTATATATATTATTTTTTATTAAATGTTCAATATATTTTTTGTACAATGCTGTGTCACTCATAATTTTAGATTGTTATAGGGTGAAATTTAAATTAAATTATATTTTTTACTTTTATTTTGAGTGACAACATAATACTTTAATAAAAATATACATTTTAGTTAAAAAAAATATGAATCAGAGTAAAAAAATTGATATGAATAATTAAAAGTTTCAAAACCCGAATCGATAATAAAATATAAGTTAATTATAGTATTATGAGAAAGTACATTATTTATAAAATAAATACCGTGGTGGCTATCCTCGTCATCTTCATCGTAATCTCCTTCATCACCTTCTTCATTTCCAGCTGCCCGAGCATCCGACGACATTTGGTTCACGAAAATCTTTGATGGTAATTCTAAAAAAATCAAATTATTAATGAACTTATAGTTAATATTATAAAAATGTTAAATTTTACTTATGCATGGCGCGATCTGCGATCTACTTTGTTGGTATCCTTTAGCGCATCTGTCGCATGTTATTCCAGTCACGCCGTCTTTGCATGGACATTGGCCAGTAGTATGATTGCATGTTTTACCGGATGCACCAACTGGATGACAGTTGCATGCTGAAAAATTGAATATGTTTATATTATTTTAATATTTTAAATGCAATTAAGTAAAATATTTTATAATATAATACAGTTAAATGATAATTTAATTATTATTAAAGACGACAGCATTAGAACTAACATATATATACACATATAACTAGCACTAACATCAAAACATTTTTATAAATATATTTATACAAGTAGGTACCTATACGAATTATGAGACAAAAACTCTTTAACATAATTGGCACTTAAATATAATTTTAAGGTATTCATATATGAATAAAAACTGAAAAATTGATTTTATATGTACAGAATTATATTTTTCTAAGAAATATGTTTATTTTTAGTATTTATTATTTAGTGATAAAATATTTAATGGTGAAATTTTATTTACTATTTTAATCACGAAGAAATATACCTAGTTGTAGTTTAATGTTAATGTTATTGTAAAATCATCAAAATGCAGGGCTTAAAAACACATTTAGGTGAATGTATTTGCTGAGTCTTAACCAAAATCGATATATTTCTGCGATAAATTTATAGAATCGTAATTTAGAAAAGGACCTGAGATAAGTGTACGTATATCAGATAAGAGTTTTTTAAGGAGATGCTAAATCACTGGTGCCTCGAGGGATGAAAAAACGGAGGGTAACTATAGTGAATCCAGTAGAATTGTGCACTAGTGGTATCCAAATACAGGTCACTGTTTGGTAAAAGATATATTACTGTTATACTATGAAAAACAAACTAGAATATTCGACAAATGTACTGTAAAATTAGTTTTCATTGCGTGAATTCGGCTCAAAATCGCATTAATCCTCGGGCATAAGTTTAAAAGTATTTTATTTATTTTTAAATATTTAATTGCCAATCAGACAATTGGTGAATTTAATTCCTTGGAAAATTACCATAATAAATGGATATTGTAGAAATTTTATTTACCGGATGAAATTAATTATTGGAAGAATTTCCAATAAGCCCACCGGTTAGTTACGGACACACCCGTCAAACACCCTAAAACAATTTTAATAATGACGTCGCACTTCACAATATAACAATAAATAATAATAATTATATACTTTTAACAATTTCCAATTATATTTTGTTTTTATTTATAGCTAAATTATATTTATTAGTACGCTGCCAAACATATTACACCAAATAAAAAAAATATTTTTATTTTCTCTTTTGGGTTAAAAATTTTATTTATAGTCTATACTTAAAAAATAAAAAAAGTCATGATATAAAAATTAAATATAACAAGTTAATCAGTAATAATTAAAATTATACATAGTATACATCATAACCACCTTCCTATATTGTACAATTTACATGGTACACCATTAAATCTTCATATAAAATAAGTAGGTACCTACCTAGATATTAGATAGTATATTTAGTATTTTTTAATTGTGTTTAATGGGAAAAAAATACTCTCTTCTTGGTTAATCATAATTTTGTTTAAACTATGATGATTAAATAAATCAATGATTGTATTTTTAATAAATTAGGTATTATATTTTATGATTGATTATGTAGTATAAAAATGTTATAGGTATAGAATTCATTATGATTATTATGTAATTTGTATTCATAAATTAAAACACTAAAATGGTAATCAGTTATTCAAGGATAGAATAGTCATATAAGAGAATTTCTATATTAATAAAAAAAATCTACGGACTATGAATAAGATCCAACAAATAAAAAAATCAAATTCAAAATATTCATGTACCTATGGGTAATAAAAATAAATAGAATAAAAAAAAACCCTAACGAATTTAACGATATATACATTAATACTGTATAGATGGGTGATTGGAGATTACATTTCTTAACTCGTATTACCGTTCATAAAAAAAAAAACATTTAATCAATTGTATTATAACTAATGAGTACACAGAGTGTGAAGTGACGTGTTGGATATTTTACCCTAAATTTATACAGTAAATTAAAATATATAATTAAAATGGCAATAATATAAATGTTAAAATTTTAAGTGTTTTATTAGAGTTGACAATTCATGTAGACAAAATTATCATAAATTTCTATAATATAATTACTATTTATATACAAGACCCATTATACATGTAACTACGCTGACACCATTATATTGTATATTATGCACTTAATATAAAATATAATAATTGCCTTTGTATTTAGAACATATTTTATATTAGGTTATTTCCTTTATGGATACGTAAATTAATATAGATGAATTGTGTTAATTACAAATTGTTGAAACTGTCTTAATTTATAGGTTCTATAATATAATGTGTTCCAAATGTAGTTTAATAAATAGCCTAACGTTATGTTGTTGTATTTATACATTAATTTTTCACAAAGATTTTGAAACGAATTTGTTTCAGAATCGTTGAACAGTGTGAACCGCTTAATGGACTGCACCTACGGACTGTCATGGCTCCCCGCGTTGCTGCGATTGATTTACAAACATAGAACTATTATTGCATCATTATTATAACTATAAGTAGGTATACTATATAGAATGGATTTAGTAAACGTTATATACGCACAATCACACTCACTAACACGCACACACGCAAACCCGTACGGCGTACACGCATAGTCACATATGATTTAAAATTATTTTTACTTTTACGCATAAATGTAAAAAATAATCTTGTTGATTTATTCTTGACAAATTTATCTTGTCAGAGATAATTTTTTTGATGTATCTATATTATTAAGTATTATATCTTTATTTAGTAAAAGAATACAATAATCTTTTTTTCAAGAATTTTATTTTGAAGGGTCGCTTCTGTCGGTTGCAGAGGTAGAAAACGAAGTCTGTGACAAGACTGCAATATAGGCAACAAAATTAGTTTACAGTTCAAAAGATTCAGTAGCAGAGCAAACAAAACTATAAAAGGTGAAAGTAATCGGGTACAAGTGTATATGACCCCCCTTAAGACTTTTTAATAAATCTGCTCATCCCTTTACAGAGATGAACGTGCGCACAATTTAAACTTAAAAGGCAAAAAATAAAAATAAATGACATCGCTGCACATTTGCATCATTATTGTACACAGCTTCATTATCGCCTAAAGCGATGTTACACAATTTTCTGGGGAGGTTTCGAAAGACATTTTGTAGTTTTGTATTTAGTGTTTGAGTGTTTCCACGTAGCTCAAGGGCCTACGCACCATATAGAAAATAAAATATGCATACATTATAATGAATAATATAGTTATGGATACGTACGTATTATATGTTTTTCCGATTATTATTATTTATCTGACTTAAAAAAATAAAATATTTATTAGAACGTTATTACACGTCATAACTATATTGTTTCGTTACCGTTAGTTTATTTTCGTGTCAAATATGATTACGTAAATTACACGCTTCGTGATCATTAATATTAAAAACGATGATCAATCATGAACGATTATTGAGTATTCACGTCTTCTCTAACAAACTTTTCCACTATATGTATACGTGTATATTATCGTATGCGTCGGGAGGATATCAAACGCCCGGAGATATTTTATAGATGATAAATAAAACATTTTATTGGTACGATAATTATTAGAACGAACAACAACAATCAATGACGACATGCTACCGATGGTCACTTTTCGCCGGAGGTCATAATAGAATGAAGTGTTAATGAGATTCTATTTAAAAAAAAATAAAGCTAAGAAAAAGAGATTCGTTCAGTACGTTTCAATAATTAAGAAGTAGATACATCTATCCGAATTTTATCCGTTTCTCTTAAACGGTTTAGGACGCTGAGCACGAAACGCATTTTTGTTTACCGGTTAGACATATATAGGTATATTCTGTTTAAACGATTTCTGGGTAACTATAGTATACATAATGGCGTGGTAGCTGTGGGTTTGTTCGACTCAATAAATCCTCGTTTTCGCGGCGAGCTACTCGAAAAGTTTTTAAACGGATAAAAATCGATTATAATTTTCCAACCGGTAATGTTATCCAATTAGTCTTAAATCGAGTTAAGCTGAGTGTGTAGGGGTCGTTCGGATCCAATAATTTACGTTCGCGTTTGTTTTTTAACGAAATTTACCGATCGTGCGTCGTATCGTCCTTAATCTCTCGAAAACCATTACAAAATATATTTATCGGGCCTTCTTGTAGCATATAGGTATATTATAACAAGGTTCCTATTATTTGCAGTTTATTAATTTAAATATGTTTAGGGTAACCAATATCAACGAAATTAGGTTTCACGCCATAAAACTCTTAAAACGATAGTATATAATTAAACGTATTACCTATATATATATACACATAATATTCAATATCCATATGTAACTTTACATAATGGTGAGTACTAATAACAGTATACTATAAGTTGATATATATCTATATACTTATATACCTGAGTAGTTTTTCAGTTTCATTTCCACTCAAATTACATGAAATATTTTTAGAATATTTATTAAAAATTACTAGGTATATAATTAATAGTAAATTGGTACTTAAGCAGGCGTTGGAATAAAAAGTACAAAAATGGAATATAAAAATCAATGAATAAATTATAGTACGTAAATTATCGATATTTTATAAATAAAATAAACTTTGAAAATACATTATGCATGATAACTATATATTGAATTACTTTGGGTTTTTTTCAAAATCGCTATGTTAGATAAAATAATGAACGTGAACTTAAACACAATATTTATCTTTGGAACTCAAATATACATGAAAAATAAAAATACAACGAAATTGAATAAAAAAAAAAAGTCTAGTATGTCTTGGACGCACACTGTATATACGAACGTACAACGCGGGTATAGAATTACGGGAAGCTCAACTAATTTATTGTTAATAGACTTAGGGTCGGGGGATTTTTTTTTTAATATGGTTGTCTAATAACTCGATGGAAATTAATAAAGCCCCCTAAAGGCGCGGACCGACAAACACCTACTGCCGTAACGTGGCGATGAAGACGACCATGTGCGTGGGACGGTCCGTCGCCGCTGTGGTTAAAACATAACAAAAAATTAACGACCCTAATATTATTATTATTATCATCATCGAGGTTAATTATTTGACTATAAGCCGCGAAAATACGGCACCAGCTATAAACGCAGCTGCAGAATACTGGAGCATATGGAAGCGACGTTTATGCACTGTTCCTAATACCTAGCTCGTTTGCGTCTTTGAACATTTGCAAAATATAACCGTGTGCGTAATTAAATTATTATTACCACGTCCGATATTAGTGTTCAAAACTCACAAGTAACCTGAAAATTTCAACTAAAAGGTTGGCAGTGCATAGTAAAACTAGTGAAAAATCGCATCACTTTTCGACCTTTCGGAAAGATTTAATGAAAACTATATTATAGCACCCGCTGGGGCATAGGTATATTATATGCCGCCGTCGCGAATGCGTAAATAACGGCTTTTTGCAGGCTGCAGGCAACGGGGCAACTTACATAAATCAGCTAAATCCTACTGGCTCTTTTAACCTGCAAAAGCTCTTTGAGAATACAACGCTATGTGCACTTTCGCCTGAACTCCTAAAAAATATACAACGAAAAGGTATACCTAGTTTGGATACGAGGTAGTAGGTACCCAATAAACGAAGTTACGTTCACATAGCATACAGGCATGTTACGTCGTCCACATATCATTATTATGCGTGCATGGTGTAAAATATAAAAACGAATAAATTGTTTAGGGCTTATTTTTTTTTTTTTGTAACGCCGGCGACCGAGTCCAGTTGGGAACAATAATGAAATATGTAAATTGAATTATTATCGAAAACGTTAAATATTATAAATTATTACTTTTTAAATTGTTATATAAAATATAATAATGTTATACGTGTATGAGTTGTTAGTAATATAAAGGACACAACCGTGAAGTGGAAAAACGAATGGCACAAATATTGGTATTTTAAGTGCATACGAACTATCTGATTGTTAAAACGATATAAAATATTCAAGTTGGATTGTATATTTGTGTGTGTTCATGTATATTATACTGTTCTGTTCTGTGCCTTATATTATGTATGTATAATTTTTTTTTTTTTTAATAATTCAACAAATATAATTGACTGAAAATGGAAGTATACTAGTTAAAAACATAAATATCTTTATTTACACATAATAATAATAAATAATAATAATATAATTGAAATCTATACTGATTAACTTTTATATTACTATTAAATTTTAATGTTTATGAATATCATTAAACGTGCGTGGTTAGATCTATTGAATTTACTCATATAGTACTTATATTTTTTTATTAATTAAAATGTTTAAAAATAGTGTAGGTATATAAAAAAATAATTATTCTAAGTTAATTTATTATGATTTGTAATTCTACTCTTGAGATTTAATGTAGGTAGATAATAAAAATAAATTAAAAAGTGACACAACTTTTTAGATTTTAGTTATATAAATATTTTAATTTTATAAATAATATATTGTTGTTAAACTTTAAAACTATAATTACAAATTTAAATTATGTATAGGAACTGTTTATTTTGTTTATATTTCAACACTGAGTACGTGATTTTGAGGTAAAAAAAAAAATTATTTAAGTTGGTGGAATTTCTAGTGAATTTGACAACGATGGAAAATTGAATGATAGATAAAGAAAAAAAGACATTTAATATAATCCTCGGGTATGTGTTATTATTTATTATTGGTAGCTCACAATCAACTTAGTTTATATAATACCTAATTATTCGGTAGTTAGTACCATGGTGAATCTATCATAGACTTATAACTTAATAATTGTATGCTATAAAACACGTTCAGTATTCATTGCTTAAGTCTAACTATGAATGTTGTTTATACGTGAATATTATTAAGTAAAATCTGATAGAAAATAAAATAAGTTGTGTGTGACAACAATTACATACGGACAGATTTTATTATTGAAATAGGACCTCGCCCGATGCTAGTTTCACTATCCATAACGAATATCATATGTATATTATCTCTTGTCGCATTCGAGTTGAATAAAACCGTAAAAAAAAATTACGCCACGCAACCTCGAACTCTTCTCCGGACATAAGTTTCCGTAAATCGATGCCCCTTCCCCAGGCCATAGTCACAACCGACCCTATGAGAAAAATAAATTAATAATGATAATAATAATAAACATATTTTATCCTGTCGCGTTGTCCGGCTTAATCTGCATTTTCAAACGAGCCTATATTATAATACTATAACCCACGCTGGAATGCCGGCGCACGGCGACGCAGACAAACTATCACACACATGAGGGCGCACTCATTAATAAGTTGTCGATTTATTGTCCGTATATTATATACACATGTGATATAATTTATGTACGCATATAATATACACTACCGGTTTTACACATATTATTTCCTTCGTTTATGTCTGTGTATATACGAGACAATGATAAACGAAATTAGACGGGTGCATATTATAAAGGATGACCGGCAGTGGATGATGGCAATCAAAAACCGCATTCGAAAAACAATTTACTGGATACACAGACACACGTTAAATAACGTAAAGTAGGGGATGGTATTCAAGTGTACTTGTTATTTTGAAAATGATTGTTCTTAGCTGACTTTTTCTAAAGAATTTTATTTTGAAATTTTAAAGTATATAGGTAATCTTTTTTAGTGCTTACCGAAAAATCAATGCCCACTAAAGTTTTGAATAGAAAATCTATCAAATCATAATACTATCGTATTATTTTAAAACAAAAAAAAAAAAAAATTAATCCTGTGTATAAAATATAAATTTTGAATGATAGTTTTTAATTAAAAAATTAATTGATTAAAAATTTATTTTAAGCAAACAAATTTTAAATTAATATGCGTTATAGTTTAAAAGTTCATTAGTCTTGAAATACCTATTGAATATCAAACTTTTTAAAAATAACTTGAAAATTCTATTGAATGTCAAATAAAAATAGTGAATTTATTAATTTAAGATTATTTTTCCAGTTAGTTTCTTATTGATTGAATAAAATAAAATTGAGTAGATTATGTTTTATTAAAAATATCTACGTCGCAATCAATTTATACTCGCTTAATTGAATCATATCCCTTCTCTTATAATAATAATAATAATATACGCGTATATTTTATTTAAATTTATTTTAAGTGATTCGTGTTTTCTAATATAAAATCACCAAGTATTTTTTTAAATTAATTTAATAAAAATGCTAATAAATTAAAATATTGCCGAATATCAAATTACATTTGTATAAATATAAAAATAAAATGAGCAAAGTTGGTAAACGCTCTATGCGGTACAGAAGGTGTCTAGTAGTGTACTTCGTCATTAAATAAGTCATTGTAAAATATATGATAAATTTATGTTTAATAAATAATGATAAATCATTGTATACAAAAAATAATTCTGAGCGAAGACAGAACGTTAGCCTTTATTACTAAGTACCTATATTTTATGATACATTAAAAATTCTATTATAATAATTTATGTGCTATTGTTTATTAGTAATACGGTAAGTTGAATTAATTTTCCAAAAAAAAAAAATCGCATTTATTTAATTTAAATATTACAAAAGTATATGTTTATATTTTTATGTAGATATTTATATTGTTGATATGAAGTTTTGAGTAATTACTGATTTACCATAAAACAGTGAATAATGTATGTGTATAATGTTGGTTGTATAGATATTAAATAGGCAGTAACTTACAATTAATCAAAATGTCATTGTGTATAAAATAAATTATAATAATACTGGTAATAGTTTTGAGTTCCTACGAATAATATTTTTAGTAATAACAAAACTACTAAAATCGTTATTCTATGTTTAAATATCTATTTTTGTACAAATCTTTTAACTTCAAATATTTATAAAAAAAAAAAATGAACTTTTATACTTTTAATTATTAACTACAAAATAATTGGAAAATTTTTGCGATTAAAATAAAATTCGTAAACATTCTAATTTTTTAACTTTATGACATTTTTTTATTGGTATTTATAGGGAAAAAAAATATAAAAATTTTTATTGTCTATAACTAGCTTAATTTTAAGAGTTCAGCAAAATCTGTATGCTCATAGTCTAAAATTAATCGTATCATATTAATTGTATATTTCTAATGTACCTAATAAAATGTTGTATAATAGTACTATAATTAATATAGTGACACGTATACGTTATATAAACAGTATTTTTAAAATGTCATACTTGACTACAAAGATCGTAGTTAATATCCGTATCTGAGATTCATCTGAAACTTGAAAGAATTATGAATTACGTATGTATATAGATGTGGTCTAGCGTTGAAAAACTGTCAGTCGTCAATTTCGAAGCATCATTATTATACAACACGTATTCTATATATTATTATATAATATGTATAATATACATTGTACATTTTATACATTTTTACGTCATAGTACGTTGTATTAATACCCCTCAATACAAATGTTACCCTACGTCAATAAATCATTGTGTCCAAAGTCAGTCTAAGTAGCTATATATTATTATTATTATTATTATTGTCGTTTTCAATAGAATATCAATATCCACATTCGTTTTTGGTTCTTAAAATGAAAAAAATCTTTTTTGTATTCTATCGGTCAAAGCATAGTCGCGGAATATATAATAATATAAGTGATAAGAAGAACCCTTTCGGCACGAGTTCATTTACGTCTATATGTAATATACGTATAATATATATATATATATTCAACTACAGCGTATGAAATAACGGTTAAATGGATACAGTATTTAACCTTCCCGCGAACAAAATCTCCGTGCGTGGAATTTAAAAACCATTTATAGCATCGGTTCAAAACGTAAACCTGCCAGCAAAGATCGGCTTTTGCCCAGGCTAAGTTTTATGCTCACAAAAAGCGATTTGTCAAACAGTAAACGCAATATTCGATATAAACACATGAACTGTCAGACCACAGCAATATGTAATGGTACTAATAAGAAATCGCGATGTATTATAATATTATATGTGTTGTGTAAGTTGTCGGAAGGGAGTGAGTTTGGACCATAATTGAGTCTCCTGTTTGATCCCCAACGCCCCAATATATGGTGTAAACAAGGGAGAGGTGACTCACGCGTTTCCATCGGGTTAAAACAGTTGGTTACTATTGCACTTTTTGTAAGAAATATATTATATTGAATCGAGGTTTTCGATTTAGAACATTATTATAGTCTACAGCTATACAGAGTGATATATCAAGCACGTTCACCCTCTTTTATCCTTGAATAATGAATTTATTCAAATTTAGAGTTTCGGAATTTGTGAGTTTACTTTCTATTTTAAAATGATACCTCCATTTTATTGTGAATTGTTAAATAAAAATTATTGAGTTATTTTTTATACTATTTTAAGAGCATTTTGTGGTGATCAAACTTTTAATAATTTAGAGAAATGTTTTTTGAAAATTTTGATGTATCCATCTAATTCAAAATGTGATTAAGTAGTTTCCCAATTATTAAAATATTTATGGTAAAAATGTTGGTCATTAAAAACTGGTTTACAGAATTTTAAATAGTTTTAATATAGGATCTAGTATTTATTGTATTTTGACTATTTTTACAAATTATTAATGACGGTTAACTCATATCAATAACTTAAGTACGAGTATTTCAAACTTCTATAATCTTATATTTTTTAAATCTTTTATCATAAACCTATTATAAGGTTAAATTTATTATTTTTATAATATTATAAAGTTAAATGACTTAAAAATTATTCGTTTATTCGTTTAACTTTTGATTTAGATGTTAAAATATTTTCAGAAAAAAATACACTAAATAATTTACAACAGAAAAGATATTACTCATTTGAAAAACTAAAGTTTGTATCTCAACAGAACACTCTTTAACTATTATTTACATAAAACCTCAGGAATTCGATATTAGGATCTTAATTTTATATTAAAAAATTTCAAAAATCAGATTTTGAATAACTGCATTGTTTAAGTAAAATAACGAGTTGAGCATGTTTAGTAAACTATCTATTTATGTATATTAGATGTATTTAATATTATTAATTCATTTTAAAAACGCAAAATGTGTGCAAATCAACAAATCAATCTTTTTAGAATGTATCGATACCAAACGTTTTTTATTCTTTAATAATTTATGTACGGCTCTCTAAGGCAGAGTTTCTCAACTGATGTTCTTTGGTACACTTGTGTGCTGCGAACTGGCTGTAAGTAAACCGTGGTATATGCGTATAGTGTTATTACTTTATTAGGTATTAATTTTTAATTAAATAATATATTAATAATAAAAATTCCTTTTTGTTTTCTTTTTACTACTTTATTATTATAATTTTCCGTCAAAGAAATGCGCCGTGAGCATAAAAAGGTTGAGAACCACTGCACAACACAAGGATTGTTTAATAGAAAAACATAAGGTAGTTAATACAAATATAAAAATAAGATTATATTTCTCGTTTTCTAAAAAGATAATATCTTTACAGCTAATATAATTATCTTATCGTGTTATACTATCTTTAAAATATAAATACAGTTTGACTTGTTTAGCAGATTACAAATATTGATACATAAATGTTTAATAGTAAAATATAAAAACTAAAAGAAAATTATCTAACTTTGTATCTATATCATCCTACATAACTATTGACGTACCATATACTATAGAACGAGTGGGTTAAGATTGTTAAAAACAATAAATTAAAGATCATTTTGTCGAATACTTATATAATATATAAATTTAAATTTAAAACTTAATTTCTAAGTAACTGGATAATGGAACTCAAATAATTATACTCATAAGTCATAAGTTTAGTAATGTACTCAATAATGATAACTTATTAAAAATTATAATTTGTTTTGAATAGTTTAAATAAAATAAACTAATAATGAAAACTTATATTATTATATTTTGCTTTTTAATCTATAATTTAAAAAATAAGGTAATTGTAATGTTTTATATTTAAAAATGTTATAATAATCTATTTATAATGAGCAGTATTGTAAAAATTACGATTTTGTAATATTATTATTAGTTTAATATACAGAGAATTAATTATTATAAGAATTGTGTTTATCTTGAAAAATAATTATTTTGTACAACTTATATTAAATATGAATATTTTTAGTGATTTTAGTACAATTATTATACTATGGTAGGTTATAAAATATAAATAAAATATATTACGTTTGAATATTAATATTTACGTTTATTATAACATGGAATTGTTAAAAAAAGATTACGTTAAAAATAACAATTTAAGCGTACCTATCTATGTATAAAAATACATTTCAATAAACTAACCGAATTTAATAAGAAGCCATATTATATTATAATGAAGGCATTACAGGGAATTAGGGGTACTATGTACAGCAGTATAGGTATAGATGTTGAGTTGTTAATAGATGGAAGACGGCTGGTAATATGGATCAAAATAATGAACGTTTATTTTTTTTTTTTTCTACAAATAACTTCCAAAACAACATTAACGATTCTTTTATAAACAAACAGTACTTTTGAAATCAGCCAATCACCAACTATTGCCGGTTGAATAAAACGAGAACATCTGCCGGTGATCGGGGCCTGCTTCTGTGAATGACACTAAGTCGGACCCGAGCGACACAATGGTAGTTGGTACCCAGGTATACTATAGACAGAGGGGGGATAGTGACCTAAGCGCATTTATGAAAGCGAAATTTATCCCCCTATCCTCCCCCATTCTAGCCGGGTTTTAATATTTACGTCTGGGGGGAAAATGAAAAAAAAAACCGATTTATATTAGACTTATCGGACCGCAAAATCGGAGCACGTGCTGCTTACACCATTTTAGTAATTTTTTCTCGATTTCGAATATTATATGCGGTCCCCCCACATATGCAAGGGGATGTCACACGTCCAGTAAAAGCGTATTTCCGGGTTTCAACAGTTTAAATAGAAAGGGAGGTAAATAAAAGGATTGTAATTACATATTAAATCTAAAGTTTACGGACACATGTTTTTAAGTATTTGTTATAAGTATTAATTATATGTATGATCGTTTTATTGTATATTTTATTTTTAATTAAACACTCAATATGTAGTTTTTAGAATAGTTCTAGTAAGTAATATCTACTTGAATGCTATAATTTTCAATTACAGTTTTAGACAAACCAATTATGCGTATTAAATTTGTGTGGATATTTTTATATTATAATAACTATTACTACATTGATTTTTTTAAATTTCGAAAAGAAACATTATCTATTTAAATATTATTAAATATTATAATAAAATAATTTTACACAAAAATGTATTTAATTATGTAAATTAATATAGTATAGGGAAAAATGTTTGTATTTTTATCATAAAAATACAGTTGGAAATTAATTTTAAAAAAAAACTATTAACAGGAGATTATTGAGTTGAATTAAAAATATTCAAATATTTTTTTATAAATATAGTTTTTCTAATATTTAAAAAATTTTTACTTATCGAGGTACTGAAATTTATTATGTATACAAATATAGTTTTTTTTAATTTTCAGAATCTATTTTGATTAATGAGTAAGTGTCTCATTAAGTTCATGAGAACAATTTAAGAAATGACATTACAATAATATCATGAATAAATAGTAATAATAAAAATGTTCATTATTTAAACTTAATTATTTACCATAATTACAGTTTTGTTTACGAATACGGTTTTAAGTTTTAACTGATTAATTAAAAATATTTAAGATATTATTTTTACATGAATTTAGTTTTTTACCGTACACACCATAATAAAAGTTATTACTGACCTATTAGTATGCATAATTATTCAAACAATTTAAATTGTTGAGACACATCACAGGTTATAGGTTTTATATTAATATAAAATGTAAATATTTCTAATTTAAAAAATATTAATTAAGGATATCACCTTTTAATGTATTGTGTTCATCATAACCATATTAAATATTTTTTTATAATCATACTATAATTTTAGATGTAATTCCAAATACGTATATAATACCTACGAGAAGCACATAATATTTTTTCCGCCAGCCGATTCTTTCAACACTAAAATACAATGGCCCTCAAAACTGGTCCGTCGGGGCTTCGTCAACAATTCATATGTTCTCGATCGGTGTAGCACTAATGAACTATTATAAAGTTTTATCGCGTATTCCCTCGTCGATCTCTTCGTGCTCGACAATAAACTTATTGATATTATATACGGTCAATTTTTCAAAAATAATAATAAAAAAAGAAGTCAGAGAGCAAAAATGAAACACAAGAAATGAGAGAAATGCGATTTATCGCGAAAACCGCGATAATGTTGTTCGGTCCGTTCTTGTCTAGGATAAGATTTCTCTAAGGGATTATATACTGCACAGTAGACGCACATACGTACACGCATACGTGTAGGTCAACAATCTACCCTGGCCAGGATATTGTCCCAGGAGAGCCGTTTACCGGTTTCCATCGCGAAGATATTACGCGTCGCCCGCCCCGCCGAATAAACGTCCGCTCATAAATTGTAGGAGAGAAAAAATAAATCCAGAGGCAGACGCACGACCAGCGCGGAGACATCATTGCACTCGGACAATAATTTATTTTCATTCGATTTGACATCGCGGATTGTCCGGTGTTCCTATTAATTAGGAATCGCGTAACATCACACGAGAAAAAAACAGATGAGAATTTACGCATATTAAAATACACACATTTATAGTATAATAAGTACATAATGTTATGTTTTTATATATAAAGACGCGGACGGAGGTGTAGGTAGCAGTGTGTACTACCGCTTGCCGGATTACCGGTTTTTTGTTTCTTTAACAATTTTATGGTTATGGTGGGGGTGTGGGGTATGTGACAGACGTCATTGATGGATGACCCCCGAACGTAGTTATACCCAGGTGTTGAATATCATTTAGAGAAACGGTTCGAAGTGTTTTTTAATAATACGACCATAGAGCGGGACCACCGTTGATGAATATACATTCAAAATAGGTATTTTTAGCGTCTCTCGCCGTGGTTCGGACGAGTTAACTTTTCATTTGTTTATATATACATATTCGATTTTTTTCTACCTCATTATGTAATTTATTTAATATGATTGGCATTAAACTTAAAGAAAACGCAAACAAAATAAGATAATTCGTTCGTATAATATAAACATTCTAAAGCAATAAAATCCTAAATGTACTTAAAACCAAATTAAATGTGGTTTGGTTTAACAGCAATAAAAATCATATGACACTAATAAAATAAGTTTACAGTATTAATATGTTATTTATTTTTAATTAGGTAAGAATTTTTTGTGTTGAATTTGACTTCATTGATTTTTATAAAAAACTATTTAATTTAATGCTTTGTGCTAATCTATACTTGAAAGCAAGCTACAACCTATAACAACATCTATCAAACTTATAATATGATAATAGATACTAAATAAAAATATTCTAAAATTGGAAGATAATATGTAAAATAAGGTTTTCTGTAAATATAACATTTTGTGACACAATAATAGGTAAGAACCTGTTTGGTCGATTTCAAACTACTTTTTACTTTTTATAGACATGACTTTACGAAGAATGAATATTAATTTAGTAAAAAGTAATTTACCAACTGGATTACACTGAATATTGCGATGAATGTATACAATACGTATTATATTTTTTTACAGTAAATTACTATTTATACTACAATACACTACATAGGTAGGTAATATAGGTAATACAGTCAAATAGTTTCTATTAATATTATGATTTAAATTAAAAAAGAATTTTCACCTTAAGTTTTTGAAATAATAATATAATCTTTAAAAAATCCTTCTAATATGTTGTTTAAGCATTTAATGAATCTTTATTGTATCATTAAACTATCTATTAGAGTAAAAGTAGAGTTCGCTTATGTTTATTAATACAAGAAACTGACTATACCAATTAAAAATATATACCTATATATATTTATAAATCATTTTTAAATATTTGATTTTAATGGCGCCTGCCTAGTAAACATCAAAGAGATTTTTATTTCAAGTGGCTATTAACTTTTTTAAATCTTTTTTTTCGTTTTAGCTTATAAACTGTATTTGTATGTTATAAAAAGCATAATACATTATACATACCTATTTATACTTAATTATTTTCTACTTTTTATTATTACAGATTTTTAAATAAAATAATTAATTAGATAAACACCTAATTTGTATGTTACATTAAAAACTATTGATACATTATTACTGATTTTTATTTAAATACTTAATTATTATTCATAAACTATATTTCTAAACTACGTTTACTCGACTTAAGTATGATATTTGGATAATAATTATTGAGATTTATATAATTTATCATTTATAGGTTTATTATACTAAATATAATAATATTAGAAATATTGAGATTTTATAAGCAAAATAATAAAATTATGTATACTATTTTAAAATGTTTTTGATCAATGATAATATTTTAGCTTACAAAGTGAAACTATAAATAAAAAGTTTTTTGTAAAGATTTTTGTTCTCGCTTGGAACATTTTTTTAAACTTAATATATCCAAATGCATTTCTTATACATATAATTTTAACTAAAGCTATAATTAGATAGAATACTTCGTAAGTGTTGACGGACTATCAATCATTTGGTGGAATGATGTACATTATGTCGTTACACATGTAGTATTATATAAGTTTTCTTTAATTCAATTATCTTTGTATAGAATTACCTTAAGAGATTAATGATACATTTACAATATTCATGACTAACAACGAGTCTAAGATGAATATATTATTATTAATTAAGTTAAATGTAGAACGATTTTTGTTAAATATTTATTTACTAACATTTTTTTTTTTGATTTTATGATTAAAATATTTAAAAATATAAATTTTATTATTGTAAATATCATCAATGTAGTATTTTAAGGGAAAAATAAGTTAATTTATTAATTCACGTAGGTGATATTTGATATAGGTAGGTATATGGTTTATATTGTTATTTTAAAAAATAATTTGTTTCATCAATTATTGTACTGTCACTTTATTGTGTGCTTTAAATTATTGTGAAATATTGAGATTTGAAATGAGATAAGTTAATTGTTTTTTATGCACATCAAAAAACTATTTTTCTTCATATATTTAAGTAGAATAAATTTTATAATATTGTTAAACTATTTGAAGTCTAAATTACTAAAAATGTTACATTGAATTTTATATACAAAACATCTCTAGTAACTTTTGTCTATAGAGATTCTATTTAAATTTAATATCTTATGTTCCAGTTTTATCAAATTTAAAAGCCATTTTCTGTTTCGAGTACAAAAACCCATTTAGATTTAAGTGCCATGTCATTTTCACCTTCAGATATTTGAGTTCACACGTCTCGTGATCCATCATTGTTGTATCATTTTTCATTCGGAGTCAGTACAAAGTACATTTCCTGAATACTTGGAAAACCAAATAAGTTGAAATTGGGTTTGGAGGGTGTTCACTGTTCATAGTTCAGAAACTGATGCGATTTTTAACTCTTATTTCCCCCTAATATTTCAGAAGCAGTCGGCTATGATAAATACAAGTGTCAATGCATGATTCGGCGATCCCTTGTGGTTTTTGGCTTGAAAGCTTCGAGAACAATTATTCTTGTTATTACTTTTTTTTTAATGATTTACAAAAAGATTCATGACAACGATGATGAAAAATCCAATTATTAACCATTACCCTGCAGAGTACAGAATACATTGTTATCACATTTGAAATATTACCAAAGTTTAAGAAATGCGGTTTGAATATTATGTTCCATTGTACCTACATTTTTATCAAAGAATATATTATAATAATAAAAATAATAAGCTCTTGTATAAAACGTATACGCAATTTATTGGTTGGTACAAGTAGTTTATTATTTCATATATTATATGGTATTATTTGTATTTTAATGTCCGGTATGAGATTAATAATGAATAATATGTATACCAAATACTATATGAGTACAGTTTATTGTGAAGATTACGCACAGTGTTCTATTATTTTGCGTTTGCAAAAATAAAAAAATAAATATATCTAATGGTTATTATTTTATTTTTTTTACAAAGCAAATTATGTTCTATAGATTTGTTCAAACATAATAATCTGATAAAAGTTAATATTATCAGAAATTTTGAGTTATAAAACTGTGGTACTCTTTTAGGTAATAATTTTTGTTTACAGTGAAACCCCTGCAGGGTATTAACAACGACGACAAATCTCTTGTTTTGGCATAAAGAAAAATACCATTTTTTTTAATACTTTCAACTGTTTTTTTTTTTACTCTTTTTATGGTCAAATAGCCTTTCGGATATTATTAACGTTGTGGTATCCACTTGTGAGCACCTACCTTTTGTCTCGTGTGTTTAATTAGTCGAGCTTACAACAATAGAACGTGTACACGAGTATGAATCGAGATTTTCGAAAAACCCATATCACGTTAATGGAAAGCAAAGAAAAATAATAATGACCATTGGTTTATTGCTAATGACGATGTTAACGTAGCAACTATAATTATTGCTCCAGATAAAACGGGTTTTGGACTTTGGTCAACAGCTGTGAATACAAGAGGGAATATCGTGCGTTATAACTACTGTTCCTGCAGGCTAAATCGTAGGTGTTATCAGTTTTGGCGTTAAACATATAATTGTGTACATAATGTGATATAATATAATATTATGTTAGGTACGTTATATGAACACAGTAGAGGTGGCGGTGCCTTTGTGTTGCCCACACTGAGGTACAAAATAAAAAATAAAAATACATATTCGACCGTACGGTACAGGATGAACTCGATATCGATAAACGCATATATTACCTTCAGAGAAAGGTTTCTAACGCTTTGCATAATAACGTCTGTTAAAAACACAGTTGCTCACTGTTTTAAGGTTATATCAAATTTTATACATATACCTACTTATATTTTTAACCGTCAATCATAAATTATTTGACCGGAGGATAAGATTTGCCGAATTCGAAATTATTATATATTATAATCTTTGCACGGAGAGCATGTAAACCAAAAAAAAAAAAAAAAATAATGGTAAAATAATAAAACAGATTCGTTTACCCTATAGTATAATAACGTCGACGCGACGTGCCCAGGGCACTCTAGTGCAGTCGACGTTTGTATAATAATAAGTAAAATATTTAAAACCAAGTAACTGCTGGCAGATCGTTTGTACAACAACAGCAAATTATGTGTATATAATAATAATAATAAAAAATTACAATCATAACGCGATTAAAACAATATTTTATGCAGTCATGTAGGTATATATATAAGTATATTACACATACATACATACATATATGCACGCGTGTATTGTCGCATTGAAAAAAAAAAAATAATATATTTTGCATATTAGTACACTCGCTTGGATAACAATGTGTACTCATGTTTTTTATTCAAAAAACGTTTGACTTAGGTACGTTTTAAGAATATGAAATTTTTATTATAAAAGTATTTTTTGTATGCTATACTTATTATGTCAATTACCAATTAATTGCGATAGTGTTAAATAGATCAACAGAGAATTATACTTATTATAAAAATACTTAATTGTATTAAATTATTGTTTTTGATTGATAATACATGATTTTTATAGAAAATTAATACTTTAATGTAAACCCTGATAGTGCAAAATAATTTTGTTTTGATGTATAAATAAATATTACAATATTACAACTGAAAAGAAGCTAAATAAATACTTTATTAAAAAAAAAAAAATTCTTATAAAGAAACACTTTAAAAACTGAATAAAAGTTTTGAATTTAATTAATAATTAGTTCGTTATTAACAATTTAATTGAACATAACTTTAAAGATAGTAACAGAATCATTACAGTCAAAATATCAAACTAAAAAAACAAACATAAAGAGTAACTCAAACTATTAATCAAGTTACCAACGAAAACACAAGAGAAAACTTTAAAATAATAATTTACTCAGGTACCTAATAATTTATTGTTGGTACTTACTAATATTATTAGTGTTTTTAGGTAATAAGTTATCCAATTAATTTGAAATAAAGTGTTTAAAATATTTGTAATATACCATTATTGGTTAATAAAGTATTTTATTCAATCACTTGTATTACAATATTCAATTAATTAAACTGCAGTACTACATATACAAGTACGAATTTTCAATTATAATTTCATCGTAATTTTATAAAATATTAATTTGACATGTCTTATACAACCTTGAGACTTGACCTCTATCATAATTTATTTTCATTAAAAAAAAAATCTTTGGAACACTTATATTATTTATATGACATAGGTTTTACCGTGGCACACAGACAAGAGAACCACTTGAAAAAAGAACGAGCGAGAAGGCAGTGAGAAACATATCCCTTTCTATTTTTAAGCACCAAGCATTATGGCCGTTTCTGCGTAGAAGTCCATTAGTCACAGGGGCCTTTTTACACACATCCATCAGAGTTGCAAGCCCTCCTCACATCAATAGTATAACGATTGTATACATCACACACACCCTGTGTGTTGAGCAAAAGGACGGTAGGTAGACAACTTTTATTCGTCCAATGGACGAGCCCCCCGAGATAAAGAAGCTCGTTCATGCAAGGCGTATGGTGCACATAGATATATGTGCAGTGAGAGTGTAGGGGTGTAATCCGTTTTTACTGGAAACGGATCAATTTGTCTAACCTTTGCCCTGAGTTACGGTAAATATCGTCCAGCTTGGTCTCATTCCCGGCCCAGTCAGATGTATCCGGTTGAAATAAATCGTTCCGATTTCCAAAAATTGTGCAATTGTATACACCGAAAGGATTTTACGATCTATGAACGAATACTCTAGAGACTCAGGAAATAAGTTTGTTTTTCGCTAAAAAGACACGGCGATTGACAATTCGTTTGTTTTATGCTACACAATATCCGTTTTGTCTTAACTTCCGAAGTAAAACCGTATTTCCGTGTTTGCATGAAAAGTAAATGTTTAGTTGAATGATGATAATCCAAGTATAAGACTACAGTCGTATTTTATCCTTTATCGATTGGTTTTAAACTTGAAAACAATAATATATTAGTTATTACTGAAATAAATTCGATTTTTCTTATTAAGTAATAATATTTTAACAATATCTTATAAATTATTTAATACTTTTAATAATGTTTAGGCAATTAAAAATTAAATAATTTTTAATTAAAAATACATCTTACTAGCGTATAGCGTATTACATAGAAAATAGTTTAAAATAATATAAAATATGATCGGGTTAATAAGTGTTATGATTTATAAATACATAAAACACGTAAATAAGTATGAATTTGCGTAAAATTTAAAACTTGTTTATCCGTTCGAAGATAAAATGAGTTTTTAAAGATTTAGATAGGATCGTGTTGTATTTTATAAAATAAATAAAATGTGTTTATTAAAATCTTAAAAATCTTAATATTTTATAAACATAGACTTGAATAATAAATAGAGCACACAAAATATTAATAATGTATTTAGTTAGCTGATTTAAAATTAAATTATTATCGCATTAATTATAGCATTAAATACTGTGAAGTATTCGGAAAGTCCATAAAAATAGTATAACATAATAAAGTTTAAGATTTGCATTTAAGCAGTTACTATAGAATCGTGAGATATAATATAACCTTTTACTGGATTTGATTAACAAGGGAATATATCAAAAGCCAAAATTAATTATCATCTCGTAGGTCTTCATTTAAATTTTAATCAAATAATCCGTGTATAATTACGGAAAGACTCACCTCAGAGGCTCAAAATGGTAAAGGTTAAGGGGTTGTGTGCATACATTATTAATAACCAAACTTTAAAAGTCTCTTACCATTAAGCTTTCAATGTTTGAATTTAGTTGTTATGTATAACAAAGCCTACCAATACATTTAAGTCAAACAATTTTTTATGTTTTACATTACTGAAATATATATACAATAAATATATATATGTTTGAAAAATTCGTTTTTCTCTTTATTAAGCTATAAAAAATAAAATTAATCGTTAAATAAATATAATTCATTAAATTTACTTAACTCTTTGCTCATCTATTAAAAATTCATAAATTTTTAATTATTTTTAGTAACATTTTTGAATAGAATAATTTAAAAAATATATATTAAGAATAATAATAATTTAATTAATCCTTGAAAAAATAGAATAAACATAATGTGCTTAAATTGTTCATTTTCAATTGCAAAACATATTTCAAAAAGTGTTTAAAGTATAACAGAATAATTTACGTTTATACATTAATATGTTAATTACGATGTCTACACTTATATTTATCGTTTTATTTACACACAACTATCGGGTAAATTATTTCTCCTCACTATGTGCTTAAATTAAAATTTACAAAACACGTTCCAAAACCACCTTTTAAAATATTGCATGTTTAATTCACATTTAAATAAATAAGATTATTTCTTATAATTTATATTATATACGTGAATCTACACTACATGAATACAGTTCATAATGTACTTTGAATAATTGAATCACCAAAGGTATAGAGCACTAATTTGTACCAATGATGTACACAATGATGAATAACAACTAAATTAGTAGAAATATATTTCACATCAAATATATAGGTGTAGTAGCTAATTTGATTTTACAGTTGTTTCTTAATAGATTTTAACAGAGAAGATGAATTTTAATTCTTATTTCGCTAAAAAAAAATGTAAATATTACGTGTCTGATATGAATAATAAATCGATATGATTTAATGCTTTGTAATATATTTTAATTCGTATGCAAAACATCGTTTTAATTGTCTAGTTTATTGCCTGTTTTCTCGTGTCATTCGATTATTTTGATCCCCTATCATCGTTAGATGTTAGCCTCTTAATCTCACACCATAAGTCACGTTTAGGCAATAATGTAACCCTCAGTCATTTTTTCAACCGAATAACATATAGCCGGTTTATTGATAGTGCTTCACCCGTGTTCGTGAATCATAAGCGAGGATCTCATCATACCATCAGCATATTATATACCCGGTATCTTTAAATCCTCACGATTTTTCAATTTTCTTTATTATTAATATTATATTACATTTTTTTTTATCACAAAAGAAAGTCTGCATAAATAATTCATTCTGCTGACCCGAAATAGCACACATCACATACGAACAACCAACAATCCTTTATCACAAAATATCACGTTGACATTCGTATATATTAGGTATATTAAAAAAATAATAAATAAAAGAAACACAGTAAAAAACACGTTGTTCAATAAAAAAACGATCATGAATAGAACGTTTGTAAAAAAAATTATAATACAAGTTTCTATTGAATTATTAAAAATAATTTTTTTTTTTTTTAATTTAGTTAATCAAGAGAATTACGATAAATCTATCATGAATAAGTCCATCTTCTGTCCATATATAATATAATATAATATATATATATATATATTATATTCATAGGGATAGACCAATTTGCATGCATCACATTTATATAATATATGTTTTAAAGTATTTTCAAGGTATATTCTAATTAAATAAAATATTTTTAAAACATGAACTTGAATACAATTTACTAAAATTATACAAAAATCTGTTAAATGAGTTGCTATATGAATTACTATGGTTTCAACTGTTTGTTCACTATTATTATTGTAACACATGTACTAAAATTATGACTGTTTTTTTTTTTCATCTAAAGTAGAAAAATAATAATTACCCACCTTTACAAGCCTTTCGATGTGTTATGGGTTTAGTAGGATCCCTGTAGTATCCCTCCTTGCAATAATGACAGTATCTGCCAGCCGTGAAGTGTCTACACTTGAGGCACACGCCACCGCTCACCCGGCCCGACAATTTGTACAGCTCCATGTCGAATCGACATCGTTTTGCATGTTCGTTACAGTTACAAGCTGAAATCATAATAAAATATTATTATTACAACCATTTTATATTATTCATTTGTAAAGATACCATAATAAACACATAGTGTAACCCAGTTTAGGACCAACATTAGTATATCTACACTATGCGTAGTGCTTGTGTGGTAGGCATGGGTACCTACCCATGTGTACGTTTGTTTCTATAAGTTTATATACTATTCGTTTTATTCTACATATTTTAAACTTGATATATATGCAATAAATCCAAAATAGACAAAAAAATTTGATGCATTTGATAACATTTATTTTCCAAAAATAAACAAATCATTGTAATCATTAAAACATGCTTATAAGTTATAACACTACTTTTGTTTTTCATATGATAATAATGTCTATATAACATTAATTGTCATATCAACATTACTTTTCAACAAATATTTAATTATAATTATACGATGTATAATATTTTTACTGGTAAATACGTATAATTATATTTAATATAGGTAGTATATATTATTATATTATTTTTATTACTGCAGGTAGCAGAATAATGAATTATCTATAAGTAATACTTATTATAGGTATCCATGTTTAAATCATTTGAAAATAATACAATTGAAATTATTTCTATTTAAAAACTGATTTATGTTAGTAATATATCATAAACTCGAGGCTTAATAAGCTTTACCCTTAAAAGGCCAATTGTTTTAATTGCACGAAGTTGCTTTTATGGTTATAGTAATAACTATAAATTCACATTTTATCAAGTTTCGACTTCTTGACGAATTCACTTTCATTTATTCGTTAATTTTCGACTCTCGTTTATGGGTTGTTACACCTTTTGGTGGTATAATCATTATAAAGAAACTTCTAACAATTTCTGTTGAATTTTTATTTTTACGCAGAACTTACAAATTCCTTCATGCATATTAAAAATAAAAATAAAATGTTCATCTTTGATCCAGGGGCTTGGAAAAAAAAACAATATTATATGTACACATCAGTCTTTAAGAATTTATTATAATTAAATGTTCTAGTTTTAATTATTAATATAGCCATATAAGTATCATAAGTATTTCAAATTAAAGCATAATACAACTTGATTTTTTTTTAAACTATACGATTTATTATTTATTTTTAAGCTACACTACTTACTTATACTTTTACTTTTTAGTATATTCATTAAATATTTTATTATAACTCATAATAATTATTAAAAATTATATTAAGTAAAACAGTAGCATATTCTATATGTAAATAAGTTTTCCTAGGTTGGCAGTTAAAAACTATATACATAAAATCATAAATATTAAGTTGGGTTGGTTTATTTATTGTTTATCATTAGGTTAACATAGTGTTTCGAGCAGTCATTTAAAACTTAAATAATATGATTTATTTTTAGTGAATTTGACAATACTTTTCTTACTGTTTATTGTTTAACCTAGCTATGTAAGTTGTTAGATTTTGTATTTCAGTTTGATATTTTATATTTGGATATTTGCAAAACTTATAACATTAAAAATAAATAATATAACATCATCAATTTTCGGTACCTAACGCATTATTTTCATGAGACAATTTGTTTATTACTGACCATAAATATTTTTAATATTGATGTAACAAGCGAATGGATGATAAAAATTTAAACATTTGAATAGAACTCAAAGAAATGAAACATTTATGAAGAATGACGACAGATGAAAGATGAAAAAAAATCAAGAGTTTGTCACATATTAATAAACTCTCTATATATAGACATGATATTTAGGGTCGGTTAGTGAATGTAACTGTGAGGGTTAAGGTTTAAAGAGTTCCGGTAATTCACAATATACCACCATATTTATACAATAAGAAGTAAGAATATATTTCAATAATTACCAACCAATTCAGAAAGTTATAAATTTATAATACTAATAGTTTTATCATCTTAAAAAATTTCTCGATTTTATACACGTTTAAAAAACTACTAAGATATACACTTTTATAAAATGTATTAAAATTACCGCTATTAAAGTTAAAATTTTTCAGTACACCTGTAAGCTATTGTATTATTCATACACAATATTATTATTATAATTTATACTTATTATACTTAGGTATAACTTATAAGTTATAAGTAAAAAATGAAGAACACTACAAGTATCTCACAAATATTCTTTTAATACCAGTCGTCAAAAAATATATAGTCGTATATTATATTATTCTTCAAGTTTTTCTGAATAATGAATGGTAGAGGTTATTGTATGTACACTAAACTGTTTTCGGCTCCGATAGTAAATACATATTAAGCGTATTATGTACATTCTAGACGTATATTTTATCTTTATGCTTTAAATATTATTATCATCATCAACATCCCACTCAAGAAAATACGGAACAAATCAGAACGAAAAGATTAACCTTAAATAAACATAATCGTGTACATATAAATTGTAGTGTACACATATAATTAATGAAACTCGTATCGATTTTACATGTCAATACGTATTATGCGCGATAAACTCAAAAAAAGAAAAGTAGATACCTACCTAGTACTTATCTGCTTTGTGAACGAACCTAACCTGACATCCGTCAACACTTGCACATTAAGTGCGTGAGTACCTATTACACTAATAATCGTTCATCGAAATAATGACTGGATTTTAAAATTAAAATTAAAAATGCCAAATCAGTAATTATTATGTATTATCACCTACTCAAAATACTGTGTTGTCCGGCATGTGTGCATCGTCAGTAATCCGGAACCATACGTGTGTAAATTATGGGCGGACGGCTGCGGCGGAGTACTGTACAGTTACGACACGTTGTATGGCCCACAGGTATAATACGTATGACCACTATTAGTCAGAGGCGGATTAAAATACTACGAAATCATGGTCAATTAACTAATTAAATCGAAATGCAGAGGAAAGATTTTTGATCGGATCTATAAAGCCTCTGGAATTATTATCATACCACATTATACATTATTGTATACCTACTGAAAAAGCGTGATCGTGAGCGTGTGTACGCGCACGTGTGTAAATGAAGGTATTTATACATATTATATAAGTAGTCAAATGGAATGAAAGAGAGTCACTTACAGTTAAAATAACAAGCGATCAGAAGCGAAATCATCGAGGGTCAGTTTCTATTTATTTTCTTTTTCTAGACCATACAGATGTCAATAATGTAGTATAGGCTAATTGCTCGATATTAAATCTTCCATGTAATTGAATTCCTTAGTAACAGCAAAACCAACGCGATCGGATATTACGATAGTAATAGAAGAGTCATAGGACCTGTTCAGGCCTGTTTGATTTCAAATGTGCATGATTAAAGAAAAATCTAAGCGACGTTGTGCATGTATAATATAATAAGAAAGCCTGTCAACGTTGGTTATGATTTGTGATTTTATCAGATCATTTTATAACTAAAGCCCACAATAAAAATGAAAATCGCCATTTAAGTAATTCACACGGTTATTAGATTTATTTTTTGAAATACAAAATTGAAATTAACTTTCTTCTAGGTATAAATTTTATACTAATTATTGAGAAGTACGAAGGTTTTTAAATATTAACCTTAGAACATGCCATAAGTGTTAATATCGAATAAAAATTACTTAAGTATGAACGAGATAGAAAATAACTTTAAATCAATTATTTTAACTTTTAAGACATTAGACTAGATGTAACTAATGACCGTATTTATATAGAACACATTATTTACGGTAAAATTTCTCAAATTAACTAATTTGGAATAGATAATATAACATATATTATAAACGTATATCAAAACCATAAACAGCTTTATACTCTAAATATTATATAATGCTTTGCTTTACCAATAATTAATACAAATTTTCTTTCTATTGGGTTTTATTATACTAGAATAATTGAATGAATTTAGTATGATATCGAAGAAAACATTTTTAGAAAATACAATATGTAAATAAACGCAAGAAAAAAAAATATAAAATCAATTAATAGGTAGCTATAATAAATTTAATCACATAATATAATACATTAAGTATAAATTATATTATTAAATATTAATTTTAATATACTTTATTAAAAGAAAAAATTGTAACCACATATTATTATTTACGTCAACAATAAACTTTAACATAATATTATAATATTAATTTCATCAAAATGATGATAATTGTTATTGTAATTATTACCGTTTTGATGACTATTACCTATTAGCTAGGTACTACCATTACTATTAGTATTGCTAATTACTATTTACTATACTATGATAATAGACAAGGTGATTCTTTTATCGAACAGGATTCATTATTTTAAAACTTATTAATGTTTTTGATAATAATATTTTACATAATTTCTAATCAAATAAAACAACATTAAAAAAAAAAAATTATATTTTTTAATATTATTTAAATTTTTTATCTTTTTGAATGACAACATACAACATACATTTTTAAATTCATATTCTAAAGCAAAATATTTTTCAAAGTATTTCATTACATACAAAGTGTATTGGTAGACCAATATTTTGCGGGTTATCCTCGTACTACTCCACTCCGTTCATCTAAACTTCAAATACTTATAAACTAATGTTTGAATTTCGATTTTCATATATCTAAATACTTTAAAACATATTCTGCTTAAGAGTATAAAACTAAAAATGTATCTTGTCGTTCAATAAATGTAAAAATCTTCAAAAAAATATAACAGTAAAAAATATTAAAAAAATATAATTTTTTTTAAAATATTGTTCTATTTTGACTGGAAGTTATGTAAAATATTATTTAAAAAAACATTAATAGATTTTAAAATAATGAGCGTTGTTCAAATAAATGTAATGCTTACAATAAAACAGCCCAAGAGAAAATTATCAAAACATAGTAAAAATATTAAATTATATATTAAAACTACCTATCGGATTATGTTATTATTATTATTATTTTTTTTTTTAATAAAGATAATTTTTTGTGTTGTAAAAAAATGAATATTAAGGTAGTAGATATATTATATATATATATAAATATTTAGTAGCAGTAATTTATTTTAAGGGATTTAATCTTTATAAAAAAAAACTCATATTTCAAAATCCTCATAACACACAAATGTTATAATTTATTAGATTTTTATTCGAAATTTTTTCAAGAAAGTTAAATTTATAATCTTTATATGTGCCTCAAAATTGACGTAAAATATTACTTTTGGCAAAGCCTATAGATATGTCAAAATAATAAACAAAACATTGGTTGAAAGAAGAATCTTGTTTGTATTACTAAAAATATAATATCAATAATTTTAAAATTTAAAATAATCAAATAGCTTCTCAAAAATGATTAAAATGTAGTTAATAGCGACGAAACATCTGTTTGTTAACAATTAATTTTAAGTTCAGTATCAATAACGACAAATAAAAAACTATCTTAATAATAATAATTATTATTATTATTATTATTATCATTATAAAATTTTACAATAGAGGTTATTAAAATATTCAAAAAAATAGGTTAATTGATTGAAAAATCAAAATCTGTAGGTACTGGTAAGTCTAAAAGTCTTGCACGATAAACGTGCGATATCAGGGACGAGTGTCGAAATAATAGTTTATAATCATTGAAAGAATCCGTTTTTATCATGTACTTTCCAAACTCCAATGTATATATATATATATTATAATAGTTACAGTGACTGCATATATAGGTAAAATAGGTAGATACTATGTATAACTTTATGTCTACAGCACCCACACCCACGCATACAAATGAAATATGGATGTACGTTTGAAACCACCGTTACTGGTTATGAAACTTAACCGTAGAAATCAATATTTTATTATTATTATTATTATTATTATTACTATTAATGCAAATATTGTAGAATAGTTAAGTGCAGTAACACTATACTTATACTTATACGAATATCTATGACTGAAAACGGCTATAGAAAAATTCACATCGAATGGGTTGCATAACGATACGCGCTAACAGGTAAGATAGATGGATGGAGAGACGACAACTTATGAAGCGGAAACTGACTTCTTTGGCATAAATCAGCAAATACTGCTACCTACATGTAAATATATAGAATATAATATGCTGGAAGCAGAGGAGGAACATAATATTATATTGTCACACAAATCCAAATATTGCGATATAAACTTCATCGTGATTACATAGCTAATACACGTACATAAAAAATATATTAAACAAAAATAGCTTTTGATAATATTTAATAAAGATAGATGCTTTGAGTCTAGAGATGATAAAATGTATTTAACTGTCTTATTCACAAGTTCCACGAGTGTAAAAAATATTATTTAATAGATTATTTAGAAAATAAAATGAAGTGACGAAATACATTACAACTTTATGCAGAGAGATTTAATTGGTTTGATTATTATATTACTATATTATTTTAATTTGTACTCACGTGTATGGTATTAACTATGTAAACATTGCAATACGAAGGAGTACGAAAAGCGTAGACAAGAGTAATTAAATAAAATTGAACTTTTACTATGCTACTGTAATTTTTTTTTTTGCAAAATTTGAAAAGGCAAAAATAAACTTTGGCGTTGAAAAGGAAAGGTTAACAGCAATAGCAATTATGTATCTTAACCATTATACATTCCTGAAACAGGATATTTAATAAAACAACATTTAACAACGTTAAAAAAGTAAAAGTTTTCATGTTAAATATTGTGTGATGTATCAGTAAAGTTCTGGTTATAATTTTGTAAAACAATATGCGCAAAGTTTGGTAGAGTAAATAGACGTTCTTTTTTTATCCAGAGGTAATATTCAAAGAACTCAGCTGGAGCAATATTTTATTAATTTTAACACTGAAAGTAACGAAAGGTTTTTATGTATATAAACAAAACTAACTAAAGAGTAAAGATATTGTTAAACATAGTTCAAAGTACCAGTAAACACAAAGCAGGTACCTAATTTAAGTTTATTGTTTCAGAGAATGTTAGTTCTTTTGCAGCGAGTACCCAATATTTTATAGACACGTACTGCTGAATTTATGAACTAATATATTATAAATTATAATAAATAATAATATACATTATATAGTAGATCAAATTTAAAAACTCGAATAAAATCTATTTTTTAATTTATATTACACACTTTATAAGTAAAATTGTACATCTATAGTAATAAAACTATATTGATAACTTTTTACTGTACCTACCTACATACCTAAAAAAATAAATTAAGCACTAAAATATTAGATTGATACTGTTCATGTGCTTGTAAACAATGAAAGTAGGCACTATGTACTAAAATAACCATTTTTTTTTAATTTTAATATCAAATTTACAAAATCATCAAAATTAAATTAAAAAATTATTTAAAAAATGAAAAGTATATATTCCATATTATGATAATATTTGGTTTAATTTCAATTTATGATTGAATTCATAGTAAATGTTATTATGTTATCATAAAACGACTATTTTAATTTTTTTTAATTTTATAGGTTACGACAAAAATATAGTTATAGGTTCCAGATGTAATAGTATGACGTATAACGTAAATGAACGAGTGCATACATCACCATGAAAATCTTATCTTAGCAAACATTACAAAGGATGGTCATTATTAATTATTTGGCAGTATACTGCCTGTTGTTGTCTACCGTAGTCGCTAAAAACATTGGGTGAAGTCGCTTGGGATAAAGAAAAAGTCTTAATATATCTATTTCGAGACACCGGCTTGGCTAACTTCCATTGAGGAAACAGAGAATGTAACTTTTTTGTCGATTTCATTCTATCTTCACTCCTTCTCTTTTTAGGATCTATTATGACATCTGCAGTGATCCTGATTAATGACAACATCCTATACACAGAATTATAGAACAGAGGCCGAAAAACAAAAAATGCCCTAGAAAGAAAAAAAGAGTTTTGGCTTTTGGGTGACCCTTAGAAACCTCGATAAAACGTCCGCCCATCGTTTTTGGATCCGGAAACAAGACAGACAGTGTTATTGGGTTATTTGTCAACGCGGAATTTGTCAGAAACTTCATTTGACACTTTATGAACGGGGGGATATTAATATATTTTTTCAATTAAAATTCCGTAACTTTCAGACAGATAGTGGACAATAGAATAGCATTTGACGAAGATTAAAAGTCGATCTCTACGAATATCCGTGTAACTCAAAATTTATTACAACCACTTAAAACGCTTGTATGAACAAAACTGTTTTTAATTTGGGAACATCATACTTAAAAAAAAAAATCATATTCAATTCATTAACAGCATCAGAACTCTACCGTATAAAATAATTTTTCATAAAATAAATATAATCATATCATTTAATACCAAATGAATGGATATTAAATTAACATTCAATAATGCACATAATTATTTTTATACGTTAGTAGTTTACAAGGTATACGTATATGTGTTTTTAATACAGAAATTCTTATAAATACCATGTGTTAAAAATTAGTCCCTTGATAGTTTAATTTAGTTGTAAAAACATAGGTGTAAAATGTTCAAATTTAGAATCAAGAAAACTCAGTCTTGAAATTTTTTGCTCTTGGGAATATTAAAATACTCTTTCTTTATAGAAAATAAAACTTTTCTTATGATACATAGAAGAAGTCTCAAAATATCTCTCATACATCACCACCTGACAATCTAATAACTTTGAATCCGTTTTATTTTTGACGGTGAAAATAAGAATTTAAATATATTTACTTTAACGGATAATATGAACTTTTAAAAAAACATTAACTTCAAAAATGTAGAATAAAAATGATTTATTATATAACAAAATGATGTAGTTTTTATAAAATAAAATAAAAATGTAATAATAATATTGTGTTTAAAATAAAACATTAAGCTATTGAATGAGTATTTTTTATTTTTAGTAATAACTTAGTAAATTGTTTAGAGATATTTCTATGAATAATAAGACGTCAAGAATAAAACAATCGGTTAAACATTATTCTCATAATGTTTACTTTTCAAATAGTTGAGTTTTAAATCATTCTACATAGTATTTAAATATCAAATACTAAGTACTATTGTCTATTGTACAACTGTACGAGTTTAAACAAATTACTTATCAAGAATTTGTATAAAAGAAATTTATAAATTATTCGACTTCACCCGGAAAAAAAATGAACAATTTTAAAATATAACACTTTATGTATTTTGGTTTTAATGTATTTCAGTTCATGAGTATGTTCGCTTCAGTATATTTCGATTGGTAGATAACTCCGATCGAGGTGGACACTAACCTGCGGTGGATCTGATCAGTGCTGTAGTCAAAAGGAAGTACAAAGGGCGCGTACCCCTATCCGATTTTTTTTTTTTTTGCTGACCGTACCGTATATTAAATTTTCTTTAAGCAATTTCATTAATATGAAATATTAATTATTATATTATTTATTTGAGTACAACACAAAGTAAACCTATGTAAATTTATCCCAATTTATATTTTTAATTGCCAAATAGTAATGATTAAGTACTTAAGTATCATGTTAAAATAAATTATCGGTTTCAATTTCATCGTTATCTTAAATATTTATTTATAAATATGATGTGCCCACCACACACTGTACTTTATTACAGTCCTATCTAACATAATAATTATAGATAATGGGTATAATCAAAATTCCTAGAACATAATGTTGTAATTTAAAATAATATGTAACTTGGAGACTACTGTTTATTTTTATTTGTTGTACATTTAGTATGAACATCGCAGTGTCATAAGAATGCTACGAGCGCACGCCGTCGTACAAACACTACAAACTATGACTTTTGTTATGTTTTTAATTATTAAATTTATTTAGTTGTTTCATAATAATATCTTTTATTTTCAGCCATTCTATTTGTGTAAGGTAAACTATTGCTTGTTTTATATTGCATTATATTATACGTATATAAACGTTAAAAGTTATGGTCTTGTATTCTTGTTAGTAAAAATATTCGAGTTAAAAATTAAATTTCATATTTACAACACATATTATTATACATCTTATATTAATTCGGCAATACATTTACTTATGACTTAAAATAATGTTGATACATTGTTATGTTAAATATATACCGTAATTATTAACATAGTTGTAAATTTATAAGATTGGAGTAGAAAAATAAGTTATAATTCATAAAGTAAAACTGATAAGTAGATATTCTAGCATTGCAAAACTAGAAAAAAATGACTACGATGCTGGATTGGATAACATGCTTGGTGTATTTTAATTGGAATACAATAATACTTCATTCGTAATCAGTTTAGGTGACTTCCGTAAAAATGAAAAATTTTATAATGATGTGGAACATGTTATTATTAACTATTTTTTTATTATTGGTATAATAATTTATTTGATATACGTATGATTAATAAAAATATTTAAAAAAAGTTTTTCAGCTCTACCTATTGAAAATTATTCAAACTACCCTCTAAACTCTCTTGGTATCTCTATTGAAAATCTTTAAATTTATTTAAAAATTTGATCGAATAGTTTTTGAATAGTTTTTATAATCCAAAACCACACATAAATCCATTGCCTTTTATACATGCATATACAAATAGATATGGTCAACCAGAAATTCTTTAAATATTATGAATTGGTTTTAAATATATATATACATGCAATATTTTATATAATACTTCATAGAGCGTTATTTTTTAAGTACTTAATGCAGTTTGTTGATTTATGTGGCTTATTCGATTCGGGCGTTTTTCATTTCAATATCTGCTGGGCAATGACAAATCCCAAGTAAACCGTACATTATTAGTTTATATACTGTTATAAATATATATATAGGAGTAGTGAAAAGTTGTTTTCGGCGTAGATGAAAAAGAGGGAGGAAGTGAAGGCCATGGTAAACTACTGTGTGTGGTTGGAAACATCGACGCGTGTAAAAAGATTTTTATGGATTTTCAAGCCCATTCGAGGGTGAAATTAGTTGCCGGGGGAAATATTTTGCCTTTTGTATGTGTATAAGAAATAAGAACGTAGAAATGTTTATTTGCCACCCCTTCTAAGTTAAAGCAAACTATTGAGTATACTGTATGTAAGTACCTACGAAATCGAATCATGTTTTTAACTTCTTACAAATTGGCAGAAAGTACAAGTTCAAATTGTTACAAATATTTTATCTAAATATATGTAATGTATATTGTGCGTATTAGATAGGTAGATAGAACATTTTCAAGATTTAAAATACAAATTTAAATTATCACTTATCGTTTACAAGTCTAATAAAAATGTATTATATTGAACTCTCCGAGGTATTCTATTATTAAAATTAAATTTAAATAATCTATATGTCAATATACAGGTTGTTTTTGATTTAATGATAGACTGAAAAACAATGTATAATATACCTTATAATATTTATTTTTAGAACCATCTATTAACGTTTTGTATAAAATAATAGAATATTATAATATTGATATTGATATATAGGTAGCTGTTTTCTAAAATTGAATGTGACAACTGACAATGGTTACATGTTAAAACAATATGATTCAATACAAATAAGCTTTGAAAAAAAATAATGTGAGTTTCTCACTGGATTTATTTCACGGAAAAACATGGAATGATGTGTTAATTACGAGAGATCCCTTAGGGAATTCAACTGCAGATCCCGAGGCAGACAAAATGCTCAAAGGTCGTTAATTGAAAAGTCTGATAAACGCTCGAGGTGCGATTAGCGACCGAAAATACTCACTTCCCCCCGAGGTCTGATCTGATGCCTATTTTCCGGTATATGCTCTAATTTATCAACGACATCATACAGGTGCTTCTCGTTCTCATTAGCATAACGCCCAAGCCTGCATTCGCACTTGACCGATATCGTTGAGTGTTCATTGTTGTATGACGCACACTCTAAATCAGAATTTCGACAGATGCGGATACCGCACATTCGATTTTCAAGTATGTGATCGCCTAAGAGTAAATGACCCTCTTTTGTAAAGAATAAGTTACTATACAAAGTGTATACATGAATAAATGAGATCGACGTCAAACTGTGTAAATAGAACTGTAGTCTGCATAATATGTATGCTCTTATGTTGTAAGATTTAAATATAATATATTGATGAATTTAGACCAAGTCTTTTACAACAACAATATCTGAAATGCAACTTTTTATTAACAGAATATTTAATTTCTAAATAAAATAAATTATAATTTTTTTTATTATTCGACATTCTGTTTTATTTTTAATTTATATACTAGTCCGGAAATTTAAAATTTCCAAATACATTCAACCTTACTGTAACTTATAATTATCATACAATTTGCAGACACATTTTTTTGTAAATGATTATTATAACAAAAACTACACCAGTATTTTTTATTGGATTTCATTTCTTTATCTTTAAGACTTGTTTAGTTCACAATTCTAAGAATACAACTATTCATTCAAACACATGAATATTTTCAATTCTGTTAAGTTTGGTAGACTATTTCAATACGACTCTACGTAACAACATGTTATGCTATACTAGAATATTTAATTAGCAATTAAAGTGTTTTTGAACTCAAGAATTACATTTTCAAGAAGAATTCGTCGTATTTTGTAACAGCACTTACATTTTCATAGTCTTGATGTATTAATGATGGCGTGAAAACACGAGGAAGTGAAGTGATAAAATGCTTCCTTAAATGTTTATAATTATGGAACAACTATATTATACAAACATATTACCTACATAAAGTACATGAAAGCATTTATTGTTTAATATTTTATTTTAAAAAAGAGAAAAAAGTCATTTTTAGTTCCAAAACTGAAGTTCTTATAATTCTAATGATAAAAACATAAATACTACATGCAGAGTAAAAATTATTATTTTTATTTAAATCTTTAAAATTATTTTAATATTGTCAATATTGGTAATTTACATAAATATTTGTTTATCTTTTGTTTAAAATTTCAGCAAAAAATGTTAATTAACAGTTTTTTTTTCAATCGAATAAATAATTTAACGATTTAGATTCCTTTAATTAATTATTAAAATATTTCTCATTGTTATATATATATATTTTTTTCTTGGTTTTAAAATACTTATAACATGCAGTTTTTAGCTATGGACATTTTCAAACCAACTAACTAAACATTATGTTTTTTTTTTTTATCTTTAGTAAAACTATAATAATAATTTTCACGAATAAGTTCTAAACAAATACCTAGTAACTGAAAAATACCTGTTAATAACTGTTATTATTATTTAATGTATTTTCTTTAATGAAATAATGATAATTTAATAACAATATTTCAGATGAGTGAATGTTTAGAGAAAAAACTAAATTTTTTTATAATTTACTACTTATAATGAGAAAAAATTGCATAACACTCACCTGAAACAAACAAAAAGCAATTTTATTTATAAAATATAAACTTTAATTATTTATATAATTATACATATATATAATATAAATAACTTGTAAAAATAAATATATATATATAACTAAAAATATCCAAAAATACAAAATAATCGCATTACAATATAGGTAATAACCATGTAAGTTATGACCATATGAGTCATATCATATTTATTTTTTATTGAAAAAAGCATATTCTTATAAAATATACTGTGTAATAATAATTATTATGATTGTAATTTTTGGCAAGTCTTAAACAATACATCTTGACACCTTTGAAGGCTATTAATTGCTAAGGCTGCATGACTTGAGAGAAATATGTATATTCAAGTGAGAACATAATGGAAACTTCAGGTGTGGTCTAACGTCTAACTATACATAAACGATGTAAACACGAATTATAATCATCATAATATATAATATAATTTTAAATTGTAATAGAAGACGTTTTGAATATTATACTGAAATATTTGTATACTCTGTATTGGCTAGTTCTCGTAATAAATAATAGTATATAATATAGTAGTATTTTATAACAAAATTTCAAGTTTCCAATATCATATTATATTTCATAATATTTATCTGATTGTAAATCTTTGATAAATTACATTATACCTTATCATAATATTATGATGAATAAAACTACGGTTAACAGGTAAAGGTTTGTCTTCAAAGTGGTTATGAATAAATACAAACTATCAGTAACTATGGTGCTATATATTTCAAAGAATTTATATAGTTACGAAGAAGAAAAAATATCGCACAATAAATAAAAGTAAAAAAAATTAATATAAAAATATAAATTCACATTTCTAATCATTGAAATATTTCTAAAACCTAGTACATGGCTAATAATAAAAAATGTTTCTGTGAACTAAATTTAAAATATTTTATTTTTAATGGCATACAATTGATGTATTTATAATTATTATATTTAAATAAATGACATAAATTGAAATAAATGGACACAGTTTATTTAATTTGAAAAGTCTACTTGGCTCTAAAGAATACTACACCCACATTTACTACCATATGAATAACATCACAAAACTAATCGTTCGTACTTCCAAGAAACATCCTTATAGTATAATTGAACATAAAGCTTATTTCTATTGATAAAATATTTATTCTTTAAATACATTAGCTCTAGATAATGCTTTTTTTATTTACAATTTACATATAATTTATTACGTATTTATGTTTATTGTTCATATGTATCTACCTAAATGTTATTTATTATTTTAATTTTTTAATGTTATGACTATAATAATATACTATTTAAATGTAAAAGTAATTTATCCAAAAAAAAGTGACGGCAACAGTCACTTAAAACTTATAATAGCTTATAGCTTATATGCAAATATTTGTTTAAAACAATAATACAACTTATAAGTTTGTTTATTTTAATACACTATTAAAAAAAATATACGTAAATATTAACGGTAATAAAATACGTTAGGTATGGTTTTATGTAATAAGAAAGTTTTACGTGGTTTCGAGATAAAAATCATAAGACTTAAAAATGTATATATGTAAAAAAACTGTAGTATGTATATTTAATAAGTTTTGTTCGCAAGTACTGCAATTTTCGAATCGAATTAACGAAAAATAGTAGGTATCCAATATAAGGAAAAGCGGATGAGTGGGCGAGCGAATATTATAAGCCAGATAAACGTTAAACGTACGCACTAAGAGTACCATTGTGCCGGTCGGGATTGCTTGGGGAGTCATAATGTAACGACTCAATTATGCCGCCTTTATAATTATCGTCAGGAGATGGAATTCAAGACGTCCGTGTTTATCCTGCGAGGGTCGTCATCGTGGAAACAGGGGCATAGTATTCATCAAAATAAAATAAAAAAAAAAAAAAGCATAAGGGGATATTTGGCCGCAGGGTAGGTTTGAAACTCACCCCAGCAGAAGCCGGTGCCGCCCCTATACATGGTGTATACGACGCGCACACTGCCCGACGAATATCGTTTTAATTAATTCAGATAAAATACAATAACATGTAAATCGAATCGGTCGCCTCCCTACATAGTATGTACATGGATGTGTACACTATTGCAGCAGCAGTCCCTGATGGAATCGTCTGGATTAAAATAGCAATATAACTTCCGCCCTTTCACGGAAACGATAGATGAGAAAAAAACACACTACCAGACCACCCATCCATCAAAGCAAATAGTCCATATATTGATCGATGATTTTGCGCATTGCATGAATGTTGAAGTGATAATTTGATAAAATTATGCATGCCAGTGTTCTGCCATTGAACCTTAATCGTAATATTATTATATATATATTAATATTGTTCTCTACAGCTGCTCATCTCAACGGTGCGATCCCCTAAATTCATAATGGGTTTTATTAACGGTCAATCGGGACCCGTAACTACAAAGTTATCAAAAGTTTTAACTCGTCATTTGTAGTTTATAAGTATTGTACAACTTATTCTTGCGTATGTGATTTAACAAAAAATAGAATAAAAATTAATCAAAAATAGCTATTAGTTGTTATACTTTAAAATATTCAAAATTAACTAGACAATGTATATTTATCAAAAATTAAAAATTGAGAATTTAATATTTATTAATCGTACTTAGTATAATTTCAGATAAAACTAGATTCAATTTTGACAGTCAAATGTTTAACTTAAATATATTATAATATTGTACATGTATTATTTTATTTACATTACTTAAATAGATAATTCACTAACATTTTTATTTTTGTTTATGTTAAGTTCTATTTAAAATATAACCCGTAATTTGACACAACGCAGAGCTTAAATTTAATACTAATTTGTGTATCTTAAAATTTTTGTACACCTACCTACTTATAAGATATATTTAAATTGGCATGGTAATAGTTTACTAGTTTATACTCTATAGTAAAATATAACAAAAATATATACTAAAATTATATAAATAGTAACAAAAATAAGTGTTAATATAATGATAATAGTTCTAAATATTTAAAAATTATAGTTTACAATAGTTTCAACTCACAAATATATAAATATTATTATTATCAATGAAGTAATAATAATAATTTATATGATTCAAAAATTATTAAAATTAACCTTGGATTAGGTTTATTTTTAATAAATAAATATATTTTATGGAATGGAAAATTTGTTAATACATTATTTCATACGTAATTGTATAAACCACCATCTGTTGTACATAAATTCGTAAACGTGTGCTCCAAATATTTAGAAATTAGCAAACATTCAAGCAATATCAAGCATTTAATTGCAAGACATTTTAGTACACCTGAATAAACCCGTTTCATTTTATTATTATACATAAATAATAAATATCAAAACCAACGAAAGCATTTACTCGACTGGAATTGATTTGTCGATAGGCAGTGTAAATCTCATTAGGGCGAGCAAGTATTCACAGTGGAACTACAAAAGGCTCGTTGGTCCGGACAAATATAATTAAATAAATCCAAGCCAGTTGTAATTACTTGAAACAATGGGCAGTCGGCAAGGACAGGTGAGTGACGGTTAACGGGTGTGGAACCAAATACTGCAAGCATCCGGTTGTTGGTAAGGTATGACCAAAATTTGTTTCCATAATATCTTCGTGATTAAGTGTATTTAGCATTATGCTCAAGTATTTTGCACTGTTTCGAATACTTTTCATCATAATATACACCCTTTGCCTGCATTAGTATACAGTTCGTTAGTTCTTTATTATTCGTAGCCAAAGAGAAAAATCCTCCATCTATTCAATAAAAAGTAGGTTTTGGATACAAAAAAAATCCACTATTCGCCTGTAACGTTCTTTTAAATTTATGTTGTCAGTTGTAAACTCATAAATGTAAAAAAAAGAGAAAATATTTATTTTTTTTATATAAAATTGAGATCTTAGTTTTTCTACTTTATTAGGTATTCACTTTTTACTAATTATTGATACAAAACAAACTAGTATTTATAAAATGCTAAATAGGTGTATATGCAAAGAGTATTCTTTCATTTATAATACTTGAAATGTGGACATAGGACTCTAAAAATTCTAGTGGCATCTAAATTAATAAACATTTAAGAAAATTAAGCCATAAAAACTAAATTTGAGTAAAAATTTCGAATTAATTGTTGTGCTAAACCTACACAAATTATGAAATCTGTATATCTAAATAATACCTTTATAATATTTCAAATTAACTAATACAATTTATCATTTAAAATATTTTATTTTTATTATTGTATAATTTCTGATTGTATGTAATGTATCTGTTCAATGTAGTGTTAAAAATTTAATACAAAATGTATAGGAATATTAACAATAATATTAAGTATATGCATGAATTTAATGCATCAAAAACAGAAAGTATGCATGCTCAAAATTAATTCAAAAATAAGAAAATTCACATAAAAAATTTAAAAATATGTGTAAGTAATTATGGAAAAAAAAATTTA
Organism: Melanaphis sacchari; assembly: GCF_002803265.2. NCBI lineage: Eukaryota > Metazoa > Arthropoda > Insecta > Hemiptera > Aphididae > Melanaphis > Melanaphis sacchari. The sequence goes on along the minus strand of NW_020270439.1, from coordinate 407,822 downwards.
ATAAAATAAATTTAAAATTTCGTTCTTAACTTGAAATATATGAACAAAGAATATGTGTATAATATTAAAAATGTATTTTTTGAAAGAGTTTATAAAAAAAATAAACTTTAAAATATCATATTTTAAATATTACATACATTACATTATTTTTAGAACGCTAATTTATTGTACATTATATTATGTTATATTTATTATAGGTGACAGTCTACTTTTGTCGTAAATACGAAGACTTTCTGTAGAATAACAATCAATCAATAATTTATTTTTAAAAAACTTTTCCAAAATCGTACAAAAAGATAAAGTACTTAAATTAAATTAATTTTCTAAATAACATGATTTATTAACTCAAAAAAAAAAATATAATTATTAAAATAGTTTATTTGAAAGTAAAACTGCATAGACTTTTTAAATTGTGCTTACACATAACTTGGATTTTTTTTATTTAAAATGTGTAAAAAATGAAAAATCATAAAGTAGTAGGTAGTTATTAGTAGCATAAAAAAAAAAAAAAAATCCCTGCATTTCTTTATATATCTGCCAAGATTTATAGTACTTAAATTAATATTAATGAACGTCTAGTTTAAATAAATTTAACTTATTGTCTTTTAATGTTTGGTTCTAAAAAAGTGTTAATTTTTTCTCTGTACCCTATGAAAAATACTTTAAAATCATTACTAAATAACTGTTTAAAAATTAGGACAGGAAAATAAATTGTACAATTGTTTTCTATACATTTCATTTGGTAAAACCTAGCTAATACACGCAGAGTCGTAGAATTTTATTATAATTTTAATGAAAATAAAAGTACATATAAGCCGTAAATAAAATTCCATTACTATTTTAGGCTTTAAAAATATGACAAAGTCTAAACGTTATAAGAAAAAAATTGAATCGTTCAAATTATTTAATGGAGAATAAATTTGAAGGTTTCAATGTGGTAGTCGCAATGAACAATATTTGAATCACTAACGAAGAGAACATGTTCTCATCCTCTAGTCATTCAAAAACAAACCGACTACGTATTTAAAGAATTTGGAAGTAGTCTATTGTTTTTTTTTCTCATGCCTGTGGTCCATTTAGATTCTTATCTTGAAGAACCCAAGAGTAATTTTTTCACTACCTAGTGTCGCTACATCGTTTGAGGAATCCATTGTGTATCATTTTTAAAATAAATTGTTTAGCCTTTGAATTGCCGAAGGTAGAACATTTACTTTTACACTTGATTGACGGTTGTTTTACAAACATTGATGATTAAATTGTGCTATGCATAATGTAAATAGTAAGAACATGAATCATCATATACAGTTAACACAAACACATATATGTGTTATATATATAATAATAATAAATATGTTAAACATAAAAATCTTTAATTAAATAAGACCAAACATATTTCAAACTATTAAAGTGTTTTAGTATAATTTGTTTATGACAATAAAATATTTAATAAGTATACCTTTATCAGAAATATACATATTTTTTAAATATCAAGTTTATGTTTATTACAATAATTATTATTTACCTATTAGTTAAAGAGATTCAATACGATACGAACATTAAATAATTGGAATTTTCACGTAAAAAATGGTAATTATTAACTTAAAACACCTTTTCAATCGTCAAAAGTGATATTAACTCTTTCCTTAGTTTCAACATGGAATTGTACGACTATATTAGAGGTCATCGAATGGTGGGAATTGTGTCTGCTCATGTAGGTGGATGGAAAGTTTTATTTTACGACAGGTTTCAGTCATAAGTCAAAACCATTTGTTCACAACAATGACATGGACAAACCAGCAACGCGTTTTTGCTGTGAAAACCTATGTTTGTATATGTTTCTATAGTCGTATTCCGTCCTAGATTTAAAATGTATTCTCATCGAACAGTTTCGTATCGAAAATCGATTAAATTGTAAGTAAAAAAACTTTAAAAAATAAATAGGATCTACTATCAGAAATAAAGTAAGATAAGTGTCCACCTGCATTATAATATTATAAAACGATTAAAATACTTATTTTAAAACTCTTACTTTACTATTACTCCAAAATTGAATACAGTATTTAGAAATTTTTCAATAACATAAGACAGTCAAAATAAAAGCATGTTGACCGTGACCTTTCTCATAATATGTTCTTCGAAAATCATCCCCGATGACCGGGTAGCGATTACATTGTCAAGATTAAGTAATAATGAGAAAAAAAGCATCTACTATTGGTTGTGGACCATAAGGTCAAAAGGGTCACAAACACAAACGACCGTAGGACTAGACTGCTTGGCGCGACATATAACAATGGCTGATTTATTATTTATTGTACATGTTTATAATATTATGTGTTCAACAAATGTATACGCGCGCTTGTCTTAAATACAATAAAATAAAATAAAGGCACGCGATGTATCTGAACACACATGTGCAACCAATAAGTATTCCATATGTATAAAACTTCATTCCATGACGAAATGGTTGATTTCACGCATTCAGTGTATTTAGAACGTGTGTTTTATGTATAACGGCTAAAAATGGTGTCTGGAAGAAAATTTATGACAAAAATAACGAGTTTTGTTGGGCCAACTAAACTATGAAATCCAGAATGTCCTAGGTCCTTAGTCTCAGCGTTCAAATTATTTTAATAAAAAATTCGATTTCGGACTTCAGACAAAAGACATGTGCTTGGAATAAGTTATTTTTCTTTACTGTTTGAATTTCCAAACAAGAGTAGCGAGACACTAATGAAACGTAGAAATAAAAAACAGACTTACAGCGTCTGAATACTTGTTGAATACAAATTGAAACTCAGATGGCCGGTTTTGCTCCGTGGTAAAGATATATCCAGAATGTTATTTTTTACCATGTTTTTTCCTCAATAAAATAAAGATAAAGTCTTTAACAAACTTAACTAACCGATTTCTAACGATTAATTTAATTCAAATTAAAAATTATTATTTCATTTAATATAAAAATAACTAAGTTAATAAATATTTTAATTTTTAATTTCTTAAATATTTTGTTCAAACTACTTATATGTAAAAAAACTAAAATTTTAGTTAACTAAAATAGTTAATAGTATAAAAAATAGTACTTTAAAAAAAAGTAGACTAAACATCTGTTTAAAATTTAAAATTATGCACTTTTTGTTATTAGTTTTTAAAATATTTCAGTAAAGATATACACACACATATGTAAAATATATATAAAATTTCGAATTAAAACAGGTAATGACATAATGTTAATGCAAAAAATAAAAATTAAATGTATAAATTGTTTTGAAAATGTTCTCATAAAAATATTACTTATCAGAGTGGAACTATGAAAAAATTATAATATAATATAATTTTATTGATAAAATATGATTTAAAATATGTAAAATATATACTTTTTAAATAGATTTTACACTCAATTTTATTCGATAAAAATATTGTAAAAAAAATTAATTAGTTATTTTGTAAATTACATTTATTCTACAATAGTTATGAATTTGTAAGTATATACAAGTATTAACTCTTCAAATGGAATTAAATAACTTTAAAATATATAGATATTTTTGTTTACAGAGTAACTAACTTTTAAATGGAAAATGTTGAAAAACCATCCATATGTCATCACTTATCACTGTATGTCAACAATTAAAAAATAATAATTATTAATTAGCTTACATATTTTTATGTTATCATGAAACATAAAGTTAACATCATGTCATACCTATATATTTAAAACAAAACTTTTAGATTTAGATTATTATTTTTAAATTTAATTAATTAATTTTTGAAACAAAGTATAAATATTTTCACCTTTTTTTTTTGTACCCACCTACATTACATATCATAATAACATTGATAAAAAAAAAAATAATGTAACTTGTAAAAGAAAACCAAAAAACCATGCAGGTGTAGTTTTAAATTTAAGTAGGTGGTAGGAAGCGGATAAGGTTATGTTTATTTCAGAAAAATATATCAATAATTTGATCTAAGTTTACGATAATTTATATTACCCGTCAAAGTACTTGATAATTGATACAGTTGTTATTATACCAATTATAATATCTATATGAAAATTACATATCTTACCTAGTCTAAAGACTATAATTTGCAACCCAATTCAAGTTTTAGGTACCTACAACGTTTTTATCTGCCCTATACTTATAAAATATTTATTGAATTAGCAACAAAAACACAAAATAACTATTCAGTTTTTTTAGTAAGATGCTTAATAAAATAATGTAAGAAATTCTTATTCAATCAGATAAATTAAAATAGTAATCACAAAGTTTTCTAGACCACTGCTATAAACACAGATTCGTTTGATGTTGAAAAAAACTTTTAAATATAATTTGAATGCCTCTATATTACACAAAATAACAACTATTTTATTTATTTCATTTTACATACGTGCGTTATCGAAATTGGTGATTAATCAATACTTGTTATTTGTTAATTACTAAAGTCGTTATTTATTATTATCGATTTGTATCATAATATACATATTATGTTTAGTTTCAAAGTATAAAACAATATAATTGTTTGTTATTTTTTCCCATTTTTCAAACAAACAATAACTTTAAATTTGTTTAATCTCTAAGGGATTTTAACTGTCATATTGAAATATTATGCTATTTTATATACTTAATATTTCATATGCTAAGTTGAAAAATAATTTTTATATTTAATATTTCTTTACGATAAGCACGCAATTTTATCGAATCCAGTAAAACTGTAGAAATATCGGACTGACAAGAATATTGTGGCGCAGGTGGTCCACCGGTTCTTTATAATATAATATCTCGCCGCTTATAAAACCCCAAGTATCGGTGTGTGTACACTCGTAACGGTGTACATATATGCTTACAGCCGATAAAAATCTCCACAAAGCCACTGTTTTTTTCTCCATTTCTCTTTCGTCCTATCTCTTTCTGTTCATTCGATCCCCAACACGACCCCATATCGCATATTTTACAGTGCTGTCAAACACGGACGTTATTAATAGAGTATCCGCGGGGCAACATTGTCCATGAATGACAATATTCGCACTATGTGATAAATACGAGCCCATTATCCGGCAACGTATACAATAATAACAATAATATATAATATATATATATATATACACGTACGAATGTACGACACACACGTACATAAATGAATAGCACATACAATAAATTGTAGATAAGCACTTATAATATATTTTTATCCTTAAATTTGAATACAAGTTCCTCCAGAGTAGTAACGAATCTGTAATAATTGAGTAGGTAGATACCTATATTTGTAGTAGAAAAAACGCAAGACACATTTTACGATTGTTATTTCTACGAATTTACGTTAGGGTGATGAAAAATAAGTCACCGTTTTATTAGTAATAAAATAATATTGGTAAGAAGATTGTCTGGACAAAACGATTTAGAGATTATGGACAAATGGGTCATGAATTATTTACGATTTCTGATTGTAATTTGTGACACGTACAACTAAAACTTGTTTTTCTAAAAAAAATTCAGTTTTTAATCAGTTTAAATTCAGTTTAAAACACTTTTAAATATTTTCATTTATTTTTAAATCTAAAATTATTATATAAATTCAATACTTTATTTGCAAAAATATAGAGAACAAGAAGATTTAAGATGGGTCAGTCCCAAGTACCTACAACAAAAATACCACAAACGCGCAACACAAAATAAATGTGAATAGTTTTGTGATGTTATAATTTGTTATACACTTCATTCGTAGAACATAAATACTAGAACTAATACAATTTAAGAAGCTATTGGAGAAACGTGAATGTTTGAAAGAAAATAATTTGGATTCGCAGCAGTTAAAAATACAAAACATTTATATTCTTTCTAATGAAAATTTTGAATAAAAAATTATTTCTGTCATAGGAAAATAATTTTTAATACACTTACCATTGAGTAACTGTTATAGCATAAACAATTCATAAAATATAAAAATTATATTATATGATAACTGATATTAAATTATAATATTTAGTCTAGTATAATAAATATTGCATTTATCAAAACTTTTATAGATTATATAGAATCTATATTCTATATAATAAAAATAAACAAATAGTTATAATACGATTTTTAAATCGACTTCAAGTAAAATAATAATTATGAATTAATTTAAATAAGACATGTATTATGTAACTTATAATTAATTACTTAGTATAAAAATAGTTTTAAAAGAAAAAATATGTTATTCAACAGCGTAAAGTAAACTTAATGAATGGCAAAACTTATAGTAATATTATCATGTCAATATTTTTTATTACAAATGGGTTTTCATTTTATAACAATGAATTATATACATAATAATGTATTAGCAAAATATTTCACTGTTATTATTAACTTTAAGTAAAAAAAATAATTTATATTTTTGATTCAAACCGCTGACATCATAAAAATTATAAAGAGAAAATATTTTTTAATTAGATAATTCTCTTATAATATTATGGTTTTTATAACGAAGCAATAAATGTTTATATTTACGTGGCCTCATATTTTACTGAATTATAATTCAAATAGTATTTTTAAAACAGTATACATGCATATTATCTAAATATAATTTTTTGGTATAGGCACTATGATTATTTAAATAAATTAAATTATGCAAACAATTTCTGTCACTCTAGAAAAATAATTCTTTTTTTAATCCAAACAAAGACGTCACCACAGAACTATGGTTTTCACGAGACATGTAATTTTTTTCCAATCGTAATTTTGAGGCATACGGTATTCGTAATTTGTACACACTTTTATATACAACAAAACCAATATGTTTATGACCGGACGTAGAAGTGTGCGTGGGAGTTCAGAATTTCCATTTTATCCTTAGGAAGAGATCACCAACGGGCAAATGTTAATTCTTAAAACCGGTAAAGACCAGCAATAAATAAAAATTTAAAAAAAAAAACCTTTGGCAGGACCTTGTTATAAATATAAGGCAATACGTAAAATACGTTATAAATATATAATATATGCCTATGCTTATCAACAAGTTACAACTACCTAGCCGAGAATAATGTTTACCTCATGAAGTCCAGAGGCACTTTGGTACACAGGAAAAGTAGCATAGTAGGTATCTACCTACATGATATAATACTATTGAGAAATGAATAGGTATCCGTTTCGCCCCGATTCCGTAAAAGTTAAAGGGCAAAATTTAATATAGAATACTTTTAAAAAACTTATCTGTGACGAGACATGATACCTATAATAATAATATTTACGTCTATTAATTTATCTATAAATAAAAAAAGAAATGTACTAAGCTCATAATAATATTACATATAAATGATAACTACTACAAGTTGCACATTCTAAGATTGGTATAGGTCAATAGGAATTACTTTTATGATACTATTTTAGTTTTATGGATATAAGAAATCTATGAGTTAATGTTTGTTTATTATAAAAAACAACAAAGATATTTATCATTTGAAATTTACAAATATACGAACTTAATTATCTCTTAAAATACAAAAAAAAATTTAATAAATAATATATAATATTCTATAGGTAATTTAGGTACTTAAAAATATTTAATAATATTTTTAATTTGAATAATTTAATTTTTAATGTAAATCGCACGTTTATTATTAACTATTAATCGATTAATGAATTAAAGATAATACAATATGTATATTATATTATTATATTACTTCATTCACATTAGAAAAATGCTTATAACATGGAAAAAGTTTTGTTTATTTTAATTTTAAAAAGCAATTTGAATAAAGGTTATTTAATAATTTTCTTATAGTTAATAATGATTTAGTTTTTTTAGAAATATTTACTAAAGTAAATTGTTCTTAAAAAATTTAATTTTCATAACTTATTTATTTACCTACGCATAAAAAGTAGATAACGGTGAAATCGTTTGATATGAATAGGTTGTTTGTACGCATAAATATTGTTGTTTCCCGAAAGGCTAAAAACATGTTTCTTATACCTGTTGTGATTATCGAGAATAATGATCTATTATTTTATGCATTTATAGACAATATCCAGGAACGGATCTAGAACGAAGAATGTGCACTACACAAATATTTATCGTGTTGATTTTGAAGTATTATGGATTTATCGAATTCATAAATTTCGTTTGTTATTAAATTATTATTTTGAGATGGTTTAATAAATTTACATATAATACAAATAGATAAAAAAAAAGCATTACCATAATAATTTTTCTTATTCTTATGTATTATATTTTATTAATATGTCCAGAGTCTAAATAATTTATTAAATTACGAAATCTAAACCCCGTTTAACAGTTATATTATTTATTTAATTACACATATAGCTTAATTTTTACATGAGAAATTTGTTTTTAATCATAGCATTTGTGTAGCGTGAGTTTCTGAAAGTGAGACTGGCTTAAATTCTTACCTCCCCTAAATCATATAAATAATTTTTAACAATATAAATTATTGATAAAAATTTATGTTAAATGAAAATTAATAACATACGTATATTATTAATTGGGACATAAGATACAATATAAATCAGTTTATAAAACTTTGATAGAGAAATAAATGATAAAATTTAATTATTAATGTCTTAAACTAAAATGTAAATGTTATTATGTATTAAAGATTTTACTAATCAAATCATCTTAATTTTTCTGCTACACATATGTATAACACATTTTTATTCTAATAATAATTAATGATTACAGTTTAATAATTAAATAGATGGTGATATAACGTAGCTTAGAGGACAAAATTACATTTATTTATTTATTTATTTCATTGATGTGAAACCAAAATTATGGAACTAAAATTGAAAGTTTTCATACATTTAAATGGTTATATATCTAAAAATATTAGTAAATTTCACTATTTTACCTTTATCTTAAAATTATTTCTAAGACATGATATAATACAATTTGAACTCAAGAAAGATCATAAAAATGGACATCGAGATGAATATAATATTATAGTATAAAATAAATTTAAGTCAACTTCTTAATTATAATTGTACGCACGTCACGATTTTTATACATAAAATGTTAATGTTATGACTGAGAATTATTTATATTAAAATTCATTCTGACATAAATAATTGTATTATCAAGTTTTCAATAAAATTAACATAATATTATTAACTTTTCGTCGGGAACGATAAAATTATATCATAAATTAGTAAGCAAACTGTTTAGATTCATTTAAGAATTATGTTGAAATGTAAAACCAATTCCTTTAAGACAGATTATGTACATATAAATATTTAAATATTTTACAACTAATTCCTAACAATTTTCTTATTTATTTTTTATTTTTATAATAATCATGATTATATAGAAGTATACAATCTCATACAAGCTTATACGACGGAACTTTTTCCCGGTTTAATTAAACAGTCGGAAAACTGAAGTGCAACTCAAAACATTGCTTGTTCATTTTTTATTCAGATAATTTTCTCGACTTTAAAGTTTCTTTAACAAAAATATTTATTTTTCAGATTTCATATTGTAGAAACAGAATAAATTCATCCATAATTATATATGTATTTTAACATCATTCTAAGAATCATTGGTAATTTTTATACATAAGTCTTATAAATCATATAACATTTAAAAAGAAGTATAAAACAAATTATTCAAGCAATAAATAAATTTATAATAAAGAAAGTTTTAAAACTACAAAATATCAGGCCGTTGAATGTTGATATATTATATTGATTGGAAATGGAATCTAATGTCATAATTGGTAAATAAGTAGTTTAAAGATTCATTTATTGACTTTCGAGATGATATTTTCAATATAATAAGCGATGATTTATTATTGCTTTCAAACTTAATATCATAATACATTAGTCACCCTTATATTGTCTTAAGGTAAGGGAAATAAGATAAATGCTCGACATCAGCCGCTCTATGAATTCATTTAATACTTTTATTATTGGAAACAAAATTGACGTACTATTAAATCAAAAATTAAGGTTCAACATTTTTATTATTTGACAACAACATTAATAATTACTTTAACTTTTAATTTGTTGTAATAACTCGTATTTCTTGAAATTCTTCTATTAATAATTACTAACTAGGTACTTGATATATTTGTAAAAATATGTAGAAAAGTGTTCAAACTTAAAAAATATAAGTAAATTATTTACAAAATACAATACTTCATACAATTTTCATATTTTTAATTCAGAGTTTATAAAAAATGCAAACAAAAATAGTTTTAATAGATGAATCAAAGAAAAAATAAATGTGTTTTTAATATTAATATTTATTACAAATGTATAATTATTATTATAAACATTTTATGTATCAATATCAATTTTGTATCATTATAGTATCATCTTTGACCCAGGATAGGGGTTTTGATTAAATTATCTAAATCACAAAAAAAGTTTAGCCTTGTTGATCACTGGTGCGTGTAAGACAGGTTTAAAACTATTATATTATAATGGATAAACATATTTTCGACTTCTTTTCTTAATTTTGAATCTCATATAATTTTTAAGCATCAATAGAGAGAGAGGAGTTCACCGACAAACGAAAAAAAAATATTATTGTAGAATTGGCGCCTCAAACGTATCAGAGTAGTAAACGAGATGTATATACATGATTCGGATCCAAGTAAGTCTTTTGGTCTTCTTGACAGCCCGTAGGTGTGAATTATAAATTTAAAAAATACCGGTTCATAAATTATAAACGTATAGAGTGCTGTATATTTTATTCACTTTATAGTTAGTTTATGATTGGTTTTCTTGGATTAAATTTCACGACACTAAAATAGAAATAGGCACAATTAAAACTTTAAATTATATTACGACTGTCAATTTATGTTTGTTTAGGTCACGCAAGTCCAAAATACAGTTTTGTATTAATTAAATACAGCTTGTTAGTGATTTCTATATCATGTATAAAAATGTCATAAGTCTGTACCTGTTAAGTAAAACAAACATGATAAATCGCAGAGTATTGTGTCTGTGAGAAGTATTTAAGATATCACCACATGTGTCTAAACTCGTAAGAGCTATCATTTAAAAAAAAGTTAATTAAACTTAGAAATATTATATGAAGTTGAATTACAAAAAAATATATATTCTTAAAAAAAAATAAAATTAATATGCATGAAAAGTGTTATTAGCCGTCAATTAAAATGAATAGGAATAGGTATTTTATTAGTAGAATTAAAAGATACTTAACAAAATAAAATAATAAACTATAGAAACATAGAAAACGAACAAGTTAAAAACAATAATTTATTACTACAACCAAATGAACCTTTACAAAAATAAAAATATTTATATTGAAAAAAAAAACCTAGTAAGATAATGAATTAATCGTTTATTATACAAAATCATATTTATTAAAATATTTTTTTAGTTTTAGAGTTAGTTTCTAATTGTATAAGTATCTACATGATAAAATGGAGTCGAGTAAATACCGGCAATAGTCCGATACTATTCATCCATTTATTATTATGTAAGTACCTACAAAGGAAACGAGATAACCGAATGTTATTTATTAAAACCTAATAGATCATTATTCATTAATATGTGTTTCTAAAAAAAAGGAATAATTTCTACGAACATTTCTGTTTGATTAAAAAATATATAAGTATTGAACAAAACAAGTGTACTTAACAGTTAAATATAATGGATTTATTATTTTCTAAATGATAAACCTATGTATTATTCTTCCAGTCGTGATTTTAGCCAATATTACATTGTGACTACCTCACAATAGTTTCTTAAAACTTACTCGACTAATATTATAAAAAAAAAATTAATTCAATATCTAAATTTGATTAACGTATTAATGACTTATACAATTATAGTTTGTAAGCTATATAAACATCTAAATTTTAACTTTTTCATCATTATTTTAACTATTTGAAATATTATGCAAAATCGAATTTCGTATATTTACTAGGTATAATGTAATATTTTAATAATTAACGTAACACATATTTAGATTGCAAAGATGGAAAAAAAATAAAAAGACTTGTCGATCAAAAGCGTTAAATTTGTGATTCAGCTAGTGATGTCGATCGCGGTCAAAGTTACGATTGACGCGTCAGATTACATTCTGGTTTTTTGAGAAAAAAAAAACAAAAAAAAATAAAATAGTAAAAAAAAATCTTTTTGTCGTCGAGCCAACGCAATAAAAAACGTGTGTAGAAATTTTTATACTATTATTATTATTATTATTATTATTATTACTACACAAACGGCTCATTTTTATAATATATACGTGCGTTATACACCCGTCGGCCGGCGCGACTGTGACATTACCTCTTGCCAACAAAACGCTGTGCACCACCACAACTGTTGTAGCGATTGTCACACACGACAGCGGACGGCGGCGGCGGCGGCGGTACTTAACGGGCGGCGTACGTTAACAGTTTTATTAGAGCGATTCACGCACGTCGCTATTAATTACGGTCAAACGGGCTGCAATAACGATAAACAGCTAGCTAGACAAAACGACCCCGCGCTTTACACGCGTGTTTTGACAAAAATCCTAAGCTCGCGTTTTATTTAATCATTCGTTTTTACCCGGCAGACGACGTTTATTATACATATATTTATATTATATATGTATAGGTATACAATATAATAAATTATAATAATATACACAGAGAGGTCAAAAATAAACCGTTTCCGCCCCTGCGCCGCCACGGCCGCCGGCCACAGAGTTGTGAAACACATGTGCTGTACAATGATGTATTATATGGGCGAACCACGCATGCGGTTGCTGTGCAGCAGCGGGTATAGTCGTCGAAATTATTAAGGTGCTCTCGGAAAACGCGCGCGCGAGATACGTCTGGTAGCGTCTGGCGGAAATCCTCTGGAGGCGACGAATGATACAATAACGAAATAATACGATATCGTTTTGTTATTATTATTATTATTATTATTATTATGCGTGTGGACGAAGCCCGGGGAAGAATAATATGAATTGCATCTCGACGTGTATACATAATATTATAGCGAAGGCGACGCACACCACGAAGGTACTTGGGTCTCGAAAATGTCACGTAAATGAACTAATCTGGATGAGTTCAATCTCGGATAGAATGTTTCGAATTCCCAACACGTTCCAGGCGACTATATATTATTTCACCGTATGTATAATAATTCATAATATATGATATTTATGGTATTCATTGATAAAATTGTTTTGACAACCTTGCGATTTTGCTTCATACGTATTACCTATACGTATACCTATATAAACAACATTTCTAAAGGAATATTAAATTTGCCGGTCGCTGTAAACATTTTAAATTAATCAACAGTATTGCAATTGAATTACTCATAGCTTATATGCTTACACGCACTACCTGTACCTACTTTACATTTATTAAACTGTATTAAACTATACCATGATGCATTAAATAACATAATAGCAGTTCAATACGTGTTCGGAACGCGTGTTAAATATTAAAATATATTTGATTATGCAGCACCACGGTTATAAGTTTGTTTAACAGGGTATAAATATACAGATATGTATAATCTAATATCAGCTATAGATTCTATAGATGCAAAAATAGGATATTTTTTTTAAAGTCATGGTATTTATTTGTATTAGATCTGATAAATTCCACCTGAATACCTAACTTAACACTCCTACGTTAAATGCAGCTATATTGACACAACTGACAAAAATCGCCTATCATCAATATACCGTACGTTTCGGTTGAGTAATTGAGAAAATTGAAATGGGAGTGGTCTCTAGTCTGTGCAGTGGCACCTATTATGATAATTTGTATAACATTTCATCGCACATTAACAATACTCAGGATAATCCTGATCATTTTTCATTAAAGGGTTACTTTATAGAATAAAACCATATAAAAAAAAAAAAAATTATTTGGCAAACAAAATAAAACTTTTAATTCAAAATACGCGATACTAGTATAATTCACAATTGTTATTGAAATGTATGTATACAGTATATTTCTTATAAATATTTTACATCATAAATTATAGAATACTTTTATTAAAGAATGAATAAATAAAAATAATTAGAAAATTTAAAATTAATTTGAGTAGGTAGATAACTCAATTAACCAACCCAGACGTTATAACAAGCTTCATTATTATTATAATTATAATATGGCATATAATAATTTAATAAATGAATAACTTGATTTTATTAATATTCAACATCGATGTAAAATAATATAATTGCATGTAAATATGATAAATATTTTAATGAACATTTATAAAAAAAATAAACAAAACACACAGTTGATGTAAAATTAAATCCCATTAAACGTACAACAAGTACAACATTCATCTCTTCATACGGGGATAGTGTCATGTCATTTTGTTCTACTACAACGATGTATTCAATAAGGGAAAAGGCGTACGGAGATTTATACAGCTTGCAGTGTCAACTTGTGGATACATACAAAACTGTCTGGCGGCGTCCAGATAAGTGCAAAAACTCACTGGGGGACAGGATCCTGTTTGCAAATTAGCAAGTCCGTTTTTGCAAACACGATATTCACACGATGGCAGTCACGACACACAATGCTCAGATTTATAAATCCCAATTTATTCTATTACTTTAGCTAAACAAAAAAAAAAACAATTTTTTTTTAACTTAACTACCAACTTATTCTATTTACAAAAAATATTGATATTTTAGTGTTAAATGTATTCTATCTATTAAATGAAAATAAGATTACAGATGTTTCATTAATATTAAATAAGACTTTTTCATTTTTCGATAAAGTATTTTCTGACTACAAGATTAAATATTTAACAGTTGTTTAGTGACTTAAAAGCATATTACGAGTATATAGCAGCTGTTTAGAATGATTTCCGTGTTTCTATTTTAGTATAAAAATGTCAAATTGAATATGTTTATATTTCCCTTATTTAAATTAATTAAAACATAGAAATATACATTAAATTATTTTCAATTTTTATTATTAGGTATACGCAAAATATATTCTGCTTATGTTAGTATTATAAAATAATCAAATAGGAAATATAATTATCGGAATATAAAAAAAATCAAATTTATAACATTACAATAAATTTATTATAAGATATCTAAAATATTTAACATATTTAACAACTAATTTTAAAATTCAGTCTACCCAAAAATATATACTTTATAAATTTTACCAGTACATTGAATAGACAACCAAAAACATATGTACAGTTGCTATTACTACTTAATAAATGCAATTTAATATTAAAAATTTACACAAACCATGAATTTAATCCAAAAAATGTACATTTGTATTTAAATAGTAAAAACTGACGAATATTCTTTATTTATCATTTAAGATTTAGATCAATATATTTTGAAAAAAAAACGTGTATTAAAACAGAAAAAATAGAATATCTAGATAACGTTTAGAACATACCGACATACCTACATGCATGTTTCAATAGCCCCAAGCCATAAACTACCGACCCTAATAATTATATTAAGCCAACTGTGTAGTTTAGGTACCTACGTGATGTATTTATACCTAACATTATGACGAGTAACAAAATTCCTACAGAGAACCTAAATAATTATCATCCCCTTCACTTGTTTGAGTGACTGAGTCATAAACTCGTACTTACATGTCATTATATTTTTAAAATATCATGAGAATGTAACACCGCATAAAGTGATGAATTGTAGATACGGTATAAAATTAAGCGATTTTAAATTTATAGCTTCTATCTAACTCAAAAATAAAATTTTTCAAGCCAGAATAAAATAATAAGTACATGATTGTTTTAATTTATAAGTCATGAGTATAACTCAATTTTTATCATAATTCGTTACTGAACTATTTTATAATAAATCTCAATAAAGCATAATTATTAGCATACTGCTAGTATCTAAATTAATAGTAAAAAAGAAGTTACAAATGGTTACAAGTATGTAATAATATAATTGTATTTTTATAAAAAGTATTATGTATACTGTAAAATGATGTCAACAAGTACTCCATGCTTATCATTTACTAAAGTAATATAAATTTGTAATTCTAAATAGTAACATAATAATATGAGACATGAGTTATAATGAGTAGTAAGACATAAACGCCAACATAAGCGCAGACTGCCAAAACTACTATTATTCTAATAACAATTTTATTTTATCCTGGAATATTTACGAGGTAATTAATTTGACTATCATATAAACTACATTTTATTCATTATTCACATAATTTTTAAATTTTCTTTTTAACATTGAAATTAATGATGTTTTCAATAAATAGTGATTTTATCGTTTTAAATATACCTCGATTACATTGATATTCAAAAACTTAAGCACAAACTAAACCAAAAAATAAATATACTTTATCACTTATAATAATAGAAAACATTTTTATAAATAAAAAGTACCACATACTTCTAGTTATTTTGCGTATAATATGATAAATGGAAATAAACATATCCTGGAAGATGGCTGTTGTATTGAGAAGAAATCGAAAAGTCTACGCACGTGCGGACGTCATATCGTTAATAAACGGCCCTGTTATTTCTCACCTATGCAACCGGTTCACGCTGGCCAGCGTGACCGGAATCGATTCATAAATAAAGAGATTCCTAAACGAGGAGTACATAATACACAAAACACCCTGGGCCAGATGGGAAGAGGATAGTGAGTGTATGCTGCGGCTTGCGTATACGCGAGAGAGATGGAGATGGGGAAAAAAATAACACGAAAACAGATTTTAATCTGATGTCCGTCTGCGTTTTTGTGATGCTGTACGCCTGTAGCATGGGGTACAATCGTCGGCTGTATAGCTTGCGGGGGTCAATGACAAAAAGAGAGAGAAATAACAATCCATCCATTGTTAAATATCAACGATAGTCGGTTTACGATTGCATGAAACTCAACGATTACAATCGAAATAATATATAGACCGAACTAGCCAATTTGACGATCTGCAGTAGAGCTTATCGAAATCGGGGTCAGTAATATTATTACGGTCGTGGTTTTAATACAACTAGGTAAAGTCTATAACTACTAATATTTCCTTTTGCGTATAGGACGAACATTCCACTCTTTTTTTTTTTATACTGACAATGGCGTCATAAAATATATATTTATAAATATGTATACTTAGATAGTATAGTTATTTAATATACATCACTGTCAGATTAGCACAACTATATATCTAATAATAATTATTGTCATAAGTATACGATGTTTATTATTTTATATATTATACAATAAATACTTATGGTATATTTTTGTAATCGCGTTAAAAAGTTAAACTATTATAAAACTAAATACAAGTCATAACAGCTTAAAAATAACAACCTTTAAGTATTAATAAAAAAAATTACTATTGTGCATTGTTAACTTGTAATCTTCGCTTTCTAAGGCTCTGTCAAGAATCTAATAACCATAATTATTATTGATCTCTCTAACAAATACAGTTCGACCCTTCAGGTTATTTTTCAAGATGAAATTAATTTTTCAGAACAGAGGTGTCATTTTAAGTATGTGTTTTATTATCTTATAATTCATGAGTTAAAGAATGTTTATAAATAATGATACAAATTATTACTTATGAATATTTAACATTGAAAAGCATCGATTATACCTGTATACTGTATACATTATTATATAATTATTGTTCAATAATCACAATAATATATAATACAACAATTGGTGTAATAGTGTCTTGCAATATTAACAACAAAATATTATAAGCACGATCAAAAATTGATAATATTTTATGTGTACCTACATTAATAAAATAATAAAATAATATAAAAATACAAAATAAATAAAATTATTTTTATTTTTTAAGCATCATGCTAATATAGTATTAGTTTTTTACGTTAAAAATTTAAACGACAAGTAAATGTAAATACATCGTAAACGTTATAATTATACAAACATGATTTTATCAATTCTAATTTTTAACTTACTACACTCAACATAATTTAATCATGAATTCTTATAATTAAATTAATTCAAACTGATAAGTTTAACTAGTTACGGATACTGCAGGTCTGCAGAGTAGTATAAAATCACAGACCACGAAAAATTGTTTTATTACTTTCTTATTTACATCTCAATATACTTATTCAAATGATATCAACTGCAGTATTTCTACTCACAAATAAATATTAAACAATAAATTTACAATAAAATTAAATGAATCTAATGTTTAAGATGTTGAGCATAACATAGTCTTAGTGTAGATAAAACTTATAATTTATAACGATAATAATTGTGTATCGAATACGAATGTCCAGTAATATAATTTAATTTAGGTAATGTAATTTAATACTTAATTATTATTTGTAATATTATAATATATTATATGATATATTTAATCTAACATAAAACCAGTCAAACAATAATATTATTATTTAACTCTTCATAAAATCCTAGGTTATTTTTTAATCAAAAACAAAAAAAATGTTACTACATTCATACTAAACATTGAATTTGTTTTTATTTTATTATTTTTATATAATCTAAATAATGTATTGATAACTATTAATTTATTGAAAAATAGTAAATAACTATTTATTTTCGTTGAATTTTCTTTTCTTTTTTTACAACCTAACATAGGTATTTTAAAAAAAAATTTCATTATCTAAAATCCATGTCTTTAATGCCAAAAAAAATGTGTACTGTGTTGCGCGAATATGCTGTTCACCTGATTGTACCTAATTACCTATAATTGGTTAATTGATACCGGGTCTAAATATGTAATATATGTTTTGCGTTGCGCTCAACTACGAATGATTTTGATATAATATAATAATATCTTATTATATAAAAATAAATTATTATTATTGTAGCAGGTATATTTACTGTTGTAGGCGTAAACGGTTGATAATAATGTAACTTCACTGATAAACTTAACGTAAACAAAAAAATACGGTAATATGTACAGAAATTCCTAAGTACTTAGAATATTGGACAATTAATGATTATTGAGGTGTTTTATATAAAAATATAGATTTTACTGCATGTACTGAAGTTATCGTATAACTAAGCCACAGAGGTATGTTTATTTTAAAACTTATTCCCGTTAAATTTTAATTATATAATAAAATAATCGATGAACTGTTCAATATTCGTTTATCAGCTACTATGTTTAAGTAAATCCCTTAACAAAGAGAGTAGCCCAAAATTGTGTGCTGTACGGATTTAAGAAGTGTATTCTTTGTATGCATATAAATTATGTATAGGTAATAAACTTTTCCCATTTGACTTATAACAACAATGGTATAAATGTGTCTTTCTGGAAGCGAGTAAAAGTAAAAAATATAATAAAAAGTCAAATTTTGGATAAATTGATTTTTAAATCAAATATCCTATATTAAATCAAGTATCTGTTGATATTTTTGTATTTAAAAAATATATTTTTTAAATTTATACGATAATAATAAAGTAACTACTAAACTTTAGTTTGAAAAAAAAATATTGGGTAAATTTTCCTCATCATGATTTGAAATTGGCACAAAGAATACTTGAAAGACGAAAAGATTCTACTTTAATGTATAATAATAATCTAAAAAAAAAATGTGTTGTATGAATTTATAAAAGTAGGAACTTTATTTATATTACTAAGGTTTAACTTAAAATATTCAGATCTATCAAGCTTATCTTGTATTTAGATATATACATATTATAAATACAATTAATTCAAAGTAACGCCAATCAAGCGTTAACCCAACTTCCAAATGTGAGTTCAACATAATCATCCATCTAAAAGGATACAAGGAACTAAGTGAATAATATCACGAGCTGACATAATGATACATTATATATCTAATGGTAATAAGTCAGTAAGACATCTTTCTGTCTTATTACCTTGACGTGCCATTCTCAGCTTGTAACTCTGGGGAAACGAGAGAAGCGTTTTGTAGGACCGGATATTATAAGACTTGCAGTACTCATAACGTATAAGACTCGTTTCACTGGAATTTCGTAATATGTACCTATTATACTACTTAAAACGTACTCGCAAATGACAACACGAAAGAACGGTTTGACCAAAAATCGAACTGCATGACGTATGCACGAAGAAAAACGCCAGTGAGAAACGTGTTTTCCAAATATTGACTAAAAATATCGTGGTTTACTGTTCTTAAGTATACCATATAAGTATAATATAGACCACGGTCGAGATTACTATAACGTTGATGTGGTTTATATTTTTTTCTCGCAAGTAGTAACTACGATATTTTCCACTAGTCAGCTTAAAAGAAAAATAGTGGCCGTTTTTAGTATAGATCTATAAAAATGTTTTCTACGGGTACAATTCGTTTTCGTCATTCATAAATGTAAAATGGAATTCAAGCGAAACGAGTCTTATGTACATATATTTAAGACCTTTCCGGAACCACGAAATGCATGCCTGGCTTTCCAAAGATTATGAATCTAGTTAAGTGTTAGGTAAGCTTTTAATGCAGGATGGAAATTAGTCAACTATGCATGATATTATTCACAGATTCTTGGTTCTAGAACGACATTACGACCTTTATTTAGAATTTATCTTAGTTTCACATCATTGTATAATGTGTTGCGGGGGTTGGTAAAACCTTGATAAAATAGTGGCATGTAGATGTTTAAAAGGATATTTGAAAATAAATGTATTTCGAAATCGGATTTACTTTAAAATTCCAAAAATTAGAATACAATATATTTATAACGTCGAGGGCTTAGGATACTAAAAAAAAAATCGTTCTATAACATACGAAAACAAAATATTATGTACTTTGTGCAGATGGAAAAAGAGTTCAAAAGACAATTGATCAGAGTGACACATTTTTATACGGGCTATGAGGTTTTTTAAGTATATAACGTGTAACATCAATCTTTTACTGTGAAAAATTAACATTTACAGAGATAAATAGGAAGGAGTTGAAAAAATAAAGACACGTAATCTTATCTGTATTCAACTTCGGACTTAGGCGTATTGTAGGCACAAAATGTATATCACTTAAAAAGTATACCGAAATTTAAGATATCGAATATTGATCGAATGGTCTAAGGCACTTACGTTTACATTCGTTGGGATCGCGAACAGTAGCTCTGGCCCAGGGCCTGTCGAAATGGAATGGCTTGCACCGTTCGCAGTCTCGTCCAGCAGTGTTGTGTTTACAGTCGCATACCAGCGTACCCCCAGGACCCGACGGTATGCACTTGGACGCGTGTCCGTTGCACTTGCACCGGCCGCCCACGGACAAGTCAGACACCGCATAATGGTACGTGCGGCCGGCGGACGACGCCGCGGTCGTAACCGGCACAACTGTGGTCTTCTCGGGTTCGTGTCCCTGCAACTCCTGGTCCGGGTTCAACATCAGTAAATCGGAGCCCGTCTTGTTGCCTTTGAGCGGTTCGTCCGAATCCAATTTCGAGTCCATCTCGGCGGCGGCGAGGCTGGCGGCGGCGGCCGTGCTGGTGGTAGTGCTGGTGGTGGTGCTGCCGGCGGCCGAGTCCGGAGGCGCGGACGGGAAGTGCAACCGGTTGAATATTATCTTCACGTCTGTGGCCGTCACCCAGTCTTGAAGCACGGGGCTGTTGTCGAAGTCTATGGCGCTGGGCCGACCCTCGAGCGTGCTGAACGCTACCCGGGACGCCGACGACCCGGCCCCGTTGAACCGGTGCGAGTCCGTGCAGAGGGCTTCCTGCTCGTTGGCCTTGGTGATGACGACCCGGTTGGGACGGCCGTACACCTTGCGGCACTGTCCCGAGTAGAACTGAAACGGTTGCCACGTCTTGCCGTAGTCCATGCTCTTGTACACGGCTATCGAGTCCGGTTTGGCGGCCTTTGGGCAGAACTGCAGGTTGATGTATGTGAGCTCATACTTCTTGCCCAGCGACAGCGTGAGCGTCACGTTGTCGGGCGGCGGCAGCGCGGACGCCGGGTCCACCGGTTGCGCGGACAGCATCTCGGACCGCCAGCACGTGGCGTTGTACGGGTTGTTCGGGTCGGTCAGATGGGAGGCCGGGTGACGGCGCTTGGGCTGCGAGTCGTCGCACGTGTGGCATACGCCCTGGGACGTGGGGCCCAGCTCGCAGTACCGTTCGGGGCCGTTCACGCCGCACGTGCTGGTCGCCTCCACGTGACCACCGTACGCGGCGTTGACGAAGTCGGGCACGCACCGGCGGGCCCGTTCGCCGTCGTAGCACGGGTCGGCCGGGTCCGACTGATCTGCGGCGATGGAGGCGGCGACGGGCGCCCGCGAGACGATCGCCAAAGACGCGACGACGACGACGACGAGGGCGCACGCCGCGACGGCTTCGTCGACGTTTCTGCGGCGGCACACCATGGCGATGCGATTTCTATTCGTCCCTCTCGTTCGCACCGTTCGACGTAGGTACGTAGGTGGTATATATAATATTATAGCGCGCGCGAGTGTGTGACGAAGGTTACGCGAATATAGTTCAGCGAGAAGACGTACGAAAAGCGCAGGCCATTTAACCGATAACAATAATATTATGTCCGATGTATTGTTCTTATATACTGCGCTGTCCCGTATTATTATTATATTGTATCAATTGTATTTTACGTATTTTTACGCGCAGTTGGCCGAGCGCCAGCCGTACATTCCCCACGCGCACGGGGTGGCCGCGGTATGGTTATAAGTAGTTGGTGTATACGTATTTTTAATGATGTATAGAGTAGTTGGACGTACGCGTACGCGTGTTAGGTATATACGTAATGTTATTACCACGATGAGCGGCGGCGGTATAAATCGCGATGCACACGCTCGAAACACTCGTTGTACGCACGCACATGCACTCTGCGGGTGTACAGCGAACTGTCGTCCTGCTGTGTTCACGTTGCGCGCGCGGATCACGACGGTGATACACGGGACCGGAGACTGACTGACTGCCGCGATCTCGGGCGGCAGACACGGTGCCGCGCGTCTGGCGCGCGCGGCCGGGGCGGAGCGGGACTCGTGCGCTCCAATCGGGTGGAAAACGGTCCGCTGTAGTGGGGTAGTGGGGCTGCTGCCGGCCGGTTGCGCGGCCGGCGGGAGAGGTGAAATATTGGCAATCGGGCAAAATCTGCTATGCAGTTATAGGCACCTTATTTCGCTTCTGATTCTGTCTCTGCGACACTGTGTTCACGCCGCTTCTTCTTCGTCTTCGTCTTCTTCTTCGTCTTCTTCTTCTTCTTCTTCTTCTTCGTCTTTGTCTTCGTCTTCGTCTTCGTCTTGTTCGTATTTTTCTTTTTCTTCGGCGCATTTCCTTGGAAACGTGTACAACATCATCGTCTTGTGTATGTTTATGTAATGTGCTTATAGACGCGATGGGTAGTACCTACATACGCAGTTATAAGAGTCGACCTAACTGCAAAACCCATCAAGTCGTGCGAGTCAATAACGGGCAGACCTCGACTTGGTTTTTCATTGGAAAATTAACCGAAAACAAAAATTTGATACAAATTTAAAAAAAACCGATTCAACGAGGTTGTTGACATGATAGTTTTTATGAAATCGTTAAGCTTGCGTGTAAAAAAAATTATTTCAATGTTTAGTGTAGTAGGGACTTATCAATGTGTACGAATATAACCATTGACAAACAATAATAAATCTCAAGTTAATTTGTATTAAAAATAGCTACGTCTGACAAGATTTTAGATGCAGTAAAGAGATGTCAAATACCACGAACATCGAGAAAAAATTATTAATTTGTACAATCCCTAATAGATAATTAATTTGATTTTTCATATTTATTTTAATGAATACTGCAGTTTGAAAAAAAAAAATTTTCAATAATTTCTTTGAGCTATGGTATTGTATTCAATATTTTTGTCTCTCTGTTGATATTTTGTCGTGTTTTAACATAATACGTATCATCGGTGTAATATTTAAGACAGATAGAATCTGAATAATGGAAATACTGAAAAATATATATTATATTATGACGATTGACGACTGTACGCCTGTACAACATTTTAGCACTTAACTCATCTTAAATTATGTGAGTTTAATGAATTAAAGGATTTAATATTAGTCTAAATAGATACCTATTTAACTGTTTTTAAAATTATTGTTACTTTATTAGAATTGTATTATTACTTTTATTAAGAATAATTGTAATGATGTTTTTATTTTAGTATTTTACAAACGATTACTCGTTATTTGTGTTGAACGTACAAATATTTTGTTTAATGAAAATTTCAAAGTTATACATTGTTAAAATGTATGTTAAGGTTTAAAATACAAATCGATTTTACATAATGAATTCGTTTGTCTTTAAAGTAATTTAAATTAGTTTTCAGAAGTATAATTTGAGCAGAAGTTTCTTATTTGTTCTCAAACAATAACAATGACATAAAACTGTTACCAACTTTTGACAGTTATAATAATTTATAGATTGTATAGGTACATAAATATGAATTAAAATATCAGCTTAGCTTTTACTGATTTAATCCTAGATTTTTGATTTTTGATTAGTATATGAATATATAATTTTAATTATTTTCTTCTTTGTTCGCATAATATTTCTTATTAAATATTTATTTTATACCTATTACTTATATATAACTATCAACTAGCTAGATAATTTAATTTATATTATTTATTACGTCTATCTTGCATATCATAAATTGAATTCTCACACAATAGTCAATAATATATTATCATCAGATACTTCTTATACCTCTCACTCACTATGGAATATAATTGTTAGGTTATATTTTTTATATTATTATATTTAAAATTTATTATAAACAAAAATTATTTTATAAATATGTATTAAGTCTATAGAAAGTAAAATTACTTCTCGTGTACCTATATAAACGGAAAAATGTTAAATATGTGTGTATAGAAACGTTGAATATTTTCGCTCTCTTCTCTCTCGGAACTTACCTGCAAGAATCGCTCCTGGATTTAGATCGCAACTAACCTTACTTATAACGGCCACTCAATTATATTATATTCACTTTATTTAATTTAATAGGTAATATTATTTTTTTAAGTAGACATATATATATTATACCTACAATGTGGTGTGATTTAGTGCATTAATTATGTTGGGGAACTAAATTTTCTGAAAGTATACGACATTATGAAGTATGGTGCTGCAGCAGCGTAAAGGCATTACCATAACAATCACAGGTAATTTTACCTGGTCCAGGCTTAGAACAACGAATGCACCGCGTCGACGTCTAACGTTCGGAAAACATAAAACATGCTTTGCCGACGTGGTGGACATGTAGTACACAAAATGTCTGCTGTGTGGTGTAGGCTAAATCTTGGATCCTAATGATGATGACATAATATTTATAAGTTTTCTATACAATAAATGATATGATAATGAATTGATACACAAAGAATATATTAAGTTAGAATTCTTTAGTTTACAATACGATTTTTGATACTTTACGATGTCAAAACCGATAATATACCTAACAATAGCGTTAGTATGTGTAACATTCTACTTAGAGAACTAAAACCTCATAACAATGATCAATGCATTTTATTAGATAAATACTCTATGAAAAAAAATACTAGTAGCATTTATAGCAGGAAATTATTTATTTTTTTAAATCATCAAAGTTCTTAATTTTTCGAAGTTTATTTATATTAGATATTATTTTGAGAGTTCGATTTTGTTTATTTTATAATATTATATACCTATGTCCTATAAATTATAATTTATTTTGAAAAGTATGTCTGATTATAGGTATACATATGACACTACAGTAGCTATACCTATCTAGTTTATATAGTTTGTTACTATAGATGACATTATTTATTACTGGTTAAGGTTCTAAAATCATTGTCGAACATAATATTAGGATAGTTATTCTTATGTGAACTTAGTTAATTTAAATCCATTTCACTAAAATTATTTATATTAGTCATAATTTTATTCAGAACCTAAAATATTTTAACCAATATTTCATTTTTAAACACCTCATGGGTTAAGTTATGATGAAACAAATTATTTTTAACATGAAAACATTTTTATTTTGTACATCTTAACGACAGTTGTAATTCTTAATACTTATTATTATCTTGTATTAATTTTAGTTCAAGTATATTACACTTTTAAAGTAATAAATCTACAAAACTAGGTACATGTACCTATACCTACCTAATCATAATAATAAAACATTTAATTATATTATTATGATATTTAATCTTAAGATAAAAAATAAAATTGTTTATCCCTATAGAACAATATTATTTTAATACTTGTGTCTATATACGCATAGACGCCATGATAATTTAAGATACCTCATTTGTAATAATTTAGGAAGTATCATATATTATATTTAAAAATATAATAATACTGTGCTGCAGAATGATTTTAAAAAAATACTCATCAGTAGAAAGTTATACTAAATGTTGCTAAATTTTCCTTCTTAACATTATTAACACTCAAAATATATTTTCCTTAAACATTTAAACATTAAACAAAAACTATTTATAGAAAGGCGCAATCATTAAGTATATAAGTATATAAGCTGTGTATGATGTAGGTACATTAAACATAATTTACATCTATATTATAGCCTATAGTTAAATTTATAAATAAAATTATGTCATCCAAAATTATAAGCTTATAAAAATACATTCATATAAAAGGTTAGGTGAATACACATAATAATATTATGTGTAGGTACTTCCTTTAGTTGCGTCATGTAAGGGCGCAAGAATAAATAAAGAAAATATTATAACGTGACTAGGAATATAAGTAATAAAGCGATTAGACTAATAGGTAATTAAATACATTAATAATTAGGTGTAGCGATTTATTAGTGACTTAATACTTCAAAATATGATGTAACATTAAAAAAAAAATAATAACACACACATTTTTACAATAGACTACATTTTTCTTACAAATATAAACAAAAATTAAATCTAAACAATATATTTATAGTTATTAAATATTTTTAATACACAAACAAATGAATAATTCAATTCAATTTTGTAAATCACCCAATTTCCTAAATAAAAATAAAAATAAATAATTACATGCCACAGTTATATCACTTAGACATAAATAGGTACATATTATATTATAAAGACTTAAGAGTATATCTATATATTATACAACAAAAACGTCAAATATATTACTGCTTACTACGACTAAATGTATGTATTACTTAATATAGTAATACAAGTTTTATTTTTATTTAACAAAATGTTTTTTTCTTACTTCCTGCGGAATTGGCATAACTGTTTATACAAACATAAATCTACAACAAATATTTCAAATCTATGGTAAATTTAAACATTATTATTGAAAATATTACTCACTGATTTACAATTTAATTCTGCAAATATGAATGTAGTATATTATCATTCAAAAACGACATTATGATATCCCAAAATAAGTAAATATTATTAATTATAATGAGTGATAAGAAAATTCCAATAATGTGACAATTTAT
The DNA here is from genome assembly GCF_002803265.2 of Melanaphis sacchari. Classification (NCBI taxonomy): domain Eukaryota; kingdom Metazoa; phylum Arthropoda; class Insecta; order Hemiptera; family Aphididae; genus Melanaphis; species Melanaphis sacchari. The sequence continues at coordinate 380,500 of NW_020270439.1, read as the reverse complement.
GAATAATATAGTATTAAAGTAACTATATAGTTGTGTAGTAAAAGTGATAAATTAAGGCCGTCAGAGCAGAAAATGACTTAAAATTCTATATTATTTCGAATGCTTCTTAAAATTTCTCCTTAAACCTACTAATTTACTAATCTAAACTGTTTAGAACGAAATATTTTATCAAGTACTTACTATTAGTGTGTGTGTGTGTGTGTGTGTGTATAAAATTGAAAAAATAATTATATTTTTTATTTATTGGTTTCAAACATTTTGAATTAAAAATATAAAAATAAATGTTTCCTTCATAACCCAGAAAAGAAATTAATAAATTCATATATGAATTCAAAATGGTAATCAGGCATCGAAAAATACAACTTAATAATCAAATCTTCCAATTATTAGTCTATAACCACATAATATGGCGGCCTCCAACAACTTTAATGGACTAAAATTGCGTAAATATTTTAATTAAACAAAATAAATAAGAAGTAAGATTATAATATAGTTTTTAAGTACATTAAAGTTCGTCCTTAACTGATAATATATTTTACTAAAATTAGAAATTAATAAACGAGTAGTACCATTGATATTATAGAATCATAGTCTATTCTATAATCAATGGTAGTCTTGGGATTTTATACCCTAAAAAACTTCTAAATATACTTAAAAAAAATAAAATTACTAAATACTTGTATAATGCATTAGATTTTGTTTTGATTGTAAATAAATAATTTATTTTTAAAGTAGGTACTTATATTAATTAAACCCTCATATTCTGAAAGAAAAAAGATTGTATTGATTTTATAAGCCTTTTATTTAAATTATTATATAGGTAAGATTTAGTTTCAGCAGGTTCCATATTTTAGAATTTTACATTTATTTAATAAATCAATATAATACACATGATTGATTATTGTTCTATATTTTTTCACTCATAAGACAATTATCAGCTATGTTAAGGAGATATTAATAGTTATTGTAATTTAAAAATTAGTCAAATGAATGTGAAAAATTTTTAAGCATGAAAAATTTATAAAAAATTAAAACTTTTTTATTTATTCATGAAAAAATGTACTGTCAATGCAGTACAATAAGTAAAAAATAAAAATCTTAATATACCTATACCGGCTATACTTTGTCTAAACAATAAATTAACAATTATTTATACCTTTTACATAAAGATGAAGGAGATTTCAAGTCATGTAATAAAAAAAAAATATTTATATAAGGCTTATATATAACACTTAACCATACTTTCAACACTTTACAGCTAGTTACCACAATATTTTGGGAAATAGTCCCCCAAAATGCAGACGGAACTCTCCACAAATTAGTGCATGTCTACCTTAGAGGGCTACAGCCTTCCCCTCCGGCCTCCCCACCGTCAAAAAAAAAAATTTGACCACCCTACGCCTATGGTGATGAACGATGACTAAGTCAGAATTAAAGACAATCGGGTTTTAAAGTACCAGATACCTACTGGGCCTCTCTTTCGATATTCTATGCTTAAACTCATACTTATTCTTACTCCAAACAAATTTTAACCTATCATTTTTTACGATTGTATACAATTTTATAATTTTTACTATTAGAAAAAAAAAATATATTAGCAAAACAACTATTTAGTATTATAGTATACCATTGTATATAATACACAATTATAATTTTTTTTAACAGAGATCATATACAAACACGTCACAACCACCGTAGAAATAAATTATATTTCCAGCATTAGCTACTGATGAAAAATATTGTTAGCTCATGCGAAAAGGTTAAAAACACCTAACATTAATTAATAATTAAATATTATGTTGAGATAAAAGTACATTAAAAGAAACATTATTATTGTTATAGAATAAATCAATGTACCTACTTACCTATCAAAATCATTAACTAGGTTAGTGTTCGTTAATTTATTTACAGGATAATTTTTAACTTAATCATACGATAAAATGCACATAAAACATATTTTATTTTAATTCGACAACCAAGAATTAAGAAATTTAAATATAACAATTCATAATATAGATAATATAATTTATCAAACATAAATTTACTGTAAATTCATCATTTAGAAATTTTTCATAACATTAAGAAAAATGTTTAGTTTATTTTTCGAAATTTATTTTGAACGTGTGCATAAAAAAATATTTTGAGGAAAAAGATGAGCTCTTAAAATAATTGAACTTAGAACCGTGCCCTAGGGTCTTCCTTATCAGGGTTTAACTAGAACTAAAGACTTCTAAAAGATACCATATTTTTATATAATATTTATAATAAAATATTGTGGTAACTAGCTGTAAAGTGTTGAAAGCATGGTTAAGTGTTATATATAAGCCTTATATAAATATTTTTTTTTTTATTACATGACTTGAAATCTCCTTCATCTTTATGTAAAAGGTATAAATAATTGTTAATTTATTGTTTAGACAAAGTATAGCCGGTATAGGTATATTAAGATTTTTATTTTTTACTTATTGTACTGCATTGACAGTACATTTTTCATGAATAAATAAAAAAGTTTTAATTTTTTATAAATTTTTCATGCTTAAAAATTTTTCACATTCATTTGACTAATTTTTAAATTACAATAACTATTAATATCTCCTTAACATAGCTGATAATTGTCTTATGAGTGAAAAAATATAGAACAATAATCAATCATGTGTATTATATTGATTTATTAAATAAATGTAAAATTCTAAAATATGGAACCTGCTGAAACTAGATCTTACCTATATAATAATTTAAATAAAAAGCTTATAAAATCAATACAATCTTTTTTCTTTCAGAATATGAGGGTTTAATTAATATAAGTACCTACTTTAAAAATAAATTATTTATTTACAATCAAAACAAAATCTAACCTAACCTAACCTAAGCCTCCCCCTAACTATATTCATTAGTAATTCGAGCTATTCAATCTCATTTTGAAGATAGGATTACATAACAATGTCCTAACCTACGTAACAATATTATTAAATACTTAAATTTATTGATACTGTCACAATAAATCTTATCGGTATATTTGTACTTAATATTTTTTCATTTATGAATTTAAGTTGTGATTTATGTTATCGAATAACTTCTAAAGTCTTATAGTATGATAAATACAAATGTGTATTTTCTTCATACGTTTAATGATATTATTATCTTTTGAAAATATTGCGTGCTTCTCTCTTGTGGATTAAATATGAAACAAAAAATTAAACTCATATTTAGCCATTTAGGAGACACTGAAAAATCAATGGCCTAATCATGAATATTATCTCGATCACGTTATCAATTATTATTATAAAAAATTAAAAATTATTATTTTCATTAAACAATAAACATCTTCTTAAACAAATATTTAATTTCTTTGTTTCAATTAATCTTAGTCTTATACTTCAGTTTCGTACTGTCGTAGCTTCAATATACGCACAAATCCAGCATGTACTGTCTTCAATGGTTGATACCCGTGTTGCTCATACCAAAACCACTGAATCCTGCGCTATTGCAGACTCATGTCATGTTCATGGTTTTATACTTGACAGGATTCTTTTTGGAACGGAAGCCATGTACCATATGCAGCATAGTGTTCCTAGTAGCAGTGTTCCTGATATGTTATAGTGGGTATGGCAATTGTATATTCTTCAGCAGCAACTGTGATTCCGTGCAGTGTGATAACGGTTAAGGAGAAGACGTTGAAAGCAGCTCATGTACCATACTCAAGTGTTTAGGAATATTTATTTATTTTAATTATTTTTTTCATATTTTTTTTTTCTTATGAAATCAATTACTTAAGTTAACCAAAATTAAGTTTATGTAAAAAATAAATGTACAACTCAAATATCTTGCCACATTTTGTTTGTGTAGCTAGTAATAAGTGGATTTTGGCACTTTTTACTGTTTGATTTATTGAAATATAGACTTGTATATATCATTTTAAATATTTTTTTAAGTATTTGTTTTATTTTCAAAATAACTGATGTACTAAATTTGCAGTTGATAAGCTCAATATATAAGTATAATCCTTTTACCATCAATAAACTGAACATTATGTAGCTTACAAAAGGGACAGATTAGTGTTATAAGTTATAACTTATAACATATTAAGTTGTAAGAAACTCGGTAAAAAGGTATTTACATATTTAAATATAAATATAATTTTTTTCTAAAAAATAAATTTTCATATTTTAGTTAGCTACAATAGAATAAACTATTAAATTTCAAATACTTATGTAAACAATTAATTATCAAAATGTATGATTTATGATTTTTATTTAGATAGTTCAATTTATAGGTAATTATTTAAATATAAAAAATAACCAGTTTAATATTATAAAATGTTTAGTTCTTAATAAATGACTTGTTTGATGTCAAAATGATATCTATTATCTAAAGTAAATACAATTTAGCTAATGTGATAATGGTTTATAGTTTAGAAAAAGAAATTTTGCAATTGTATTTAAAGAGAACAATTGTACAGAATCAACTTACTATTAAGCACCTACAATAATTATGATATTTGATATATATTTTTTAATAATTAGTCATTTCATAAATGGTAAGTTATTAAACACAAAACAAAATCAGTTGCTAATACATTTTTTGGATTTGTTTTTCTTTTAATTTTTTGGACGATCATGTTAGAAATATTCAAGCTATCTTCAAGAGATCTTTAACTTTAATCAATATATTATAAAGTATATTAGTTAATTTTAAATTAATATTAGTTTTTCATTACTATATTAAGACATTTAGTACCTATATTTAAAATCAAAAAAAAAAAGTATTCTAATGTTTTTTAATGAAGTTTGATAAATGAATGGTGTTTAAAGCGTCTTGAACAAAAACTGAAATCTATAAAAATATTTTTTGATGAAAAATCTGGTAGTGAAATTATATTTCTTAAAAGGTTATAAATATAAAAATAAAATGCATTCTTTTTTTAATTATAGTATGATGCATTAATGCTAAAATGTTACCTATATCATTTTTTTTTTTTACTTATTTGTATTTCATTATTTTAATGTTTATGAATATAACTGATGCCTACAAGTAAAATCTTGTTGTGTAATGCATTAACAATTATGATAATATAAGTGTGATAGGTACCCTACTTACATAACATGTAAGTAGCTGGTATAAAAATATGCAATAGTTTTTTCTTAGTACCTATCTACCTATAATTCATTTAAAACTGATAATAAAAATGTATTTATAATCTTTGAACTGTGCAGTGTGTTCAAACTTCAAAGTACTTAATAAAGAACAATCAACAGTCTCTGCAAAATATCAAGTTTTAAACCCATTTGAATTATTTTTATTTAATTACCTACATTTTTTTAAGAAATGTTAATAATTTTAGTTAATTCATATTAAATCCGTGCTATTGCCGGTTAGGTTAAATAATTAAAAAATATCATAATTCCTGATTACTGTTAAGGTTGAGTTTCAGTAATAACTAATACCTATGCATATAAAATGTTTACATTTATATAAAAGGTCCGTAAAAAGAAAAATTATTTGTACATAACATATCAATACCTATTAATAATAACTATGCATTTACCATTATGATAATGATAAGCATAACATAATCGTATACGATTTTAGTCCGTAGAAAATATTCAAACATTTTTATTCAAAATTTATAAACCAAAGTTTTATGTTTTTGGTACGTGTTAAAAACATTTTATTTTTAAATTAAATTAAATTATTTTACGAGTAGCCTGGGCAGGCTCGATTCCAGAGGGTAGGCCCGGGCTCACCCAAAATTCTTAAAAACAATACCTAATTTTAATTTTGAATATTGCCATTCAAGTTGTTATTTTTGAATTTTTATTAGTATATTAACCAAATAGGTTGGCTTTATTTTATTTTTTTAGCTATTTATTAAGGCATACCTAATTAAATACCTATATTTTATTTTAATAGCAAAGCAATGAAGAGTTAATACAAAATCTAGACGAAGTTTTAAATAAATTTGTACGTGATAAGTTAAGGAGATTACATTTTTCCACGTAACTGTATTTCAATATTTTTTATTTTATTTTTTTTTTTTTTTTACTATCATTAGTACTGGACTATTTATTGATATATTTATGACTAAATAAAAATTATTCTTAATTAAATCATAATTTTATTATATTATCTTGTGTGGTTAAATTTACGGCCCGTCCAAAAAAATATTCCTGGATTCACGCCTAAACCTGGGAATAGTCGTTTACTCAAAATTACTCTTACCAAATTTTTCATGCAAAATACTTTTTTTGTAAAGTACATTCAATTTTTTCTTGGAGTAAATAATAAACAGTAGTCACGGATACATTTATTTTTACTCTTATGACATAGGTATGTTTGTAAACAATTTCCAGAATATAAATTTAAAATAATATATTCATGATACCTATATAGGTAGGTACATCTATGTAGCAACTGGCAATAACCCAAATTTTAAAAAAATGTTGAGTAAAGCTGTCTCTAGCTAATTAATTTAAAGTATATAGCCATACAGACATTATAGTAATTAGTGAGACTAAAACATTCTAAAATATGAATAATTGATAATAAAATATGATACTAACGTTTATTTTAATTACTTTTTTTTTTAGTTTATAGGTACTACGAATTAAAATTTTAACTGGAAAATTATATAAGTACCTAATAACAGTTATGCTAATGGTGAATAATACTTTTTTTTTTAAATTTGCCTGAAATTTTTTACCATTTATTACAATGGGGCATGAAGTAGCTATTATTTGAAATGGAAGTAAAGCTGTAAAGGTATTGTCTATTGTTCTTGAATAGAAATGCTCTAAAATAGCAAAATACGAATATTGTCATTTATCATGATATAGGTATTATTACAGCGCTAGCCGCTAGGTCAACTTATTTAAATATTGTAGTCCTCTTTAGAATGAGCTAAAAATATGTAATCCATTCATCACAAACGGTTTTGTTTAATTTTTTATTCATATAATTAAGCTTTTTTAACTGACCACTTTTGAAGTATAAATAATATATAAGCATTTAATATATAAATTGCAGCGGGAAGGATTTTATGTTGACCTCTGGTGGCCTATAAGTTCCCCATAAAAAGTTGTTGGGACATCACTGTCCTAAACTAACATGACCTTGGCATGATCTTTTTTAATGTTTATTGTATGAACAACCCCCAAAGTTAATTGCAAGAACATTACTGGTAAATTGTAGTTTATTAAATTAATTAATTAATTGCTTAAGGGTTCTAAGTACAATTTATTTCAAATTTATTCTGAACAAAATATTATACAATAAAAAATGACTAGCTTTTTAACTTTTATTCCAAAATACAACAAAAACTTACACTACATATTACTTTACTCAACCTTTTTTACACTTCTTCCTTCACCATCATGACCATATCAGCAAATTCCAACTATAGGACAGTTTCCCATTCTTCTTTGGTGTTGAATTGTTGACCATTTCCAAACCTTTGTCACCTAGATTAGCATTCCTAAGACGTTTCGTATAGTTAATTTTTCTGTTACCTAATTATATTAATAGATAATATTATTGATATTAGTAAAAATAAAAAAATTGTAAATGAATTATTAATTCATATGTAGGGAGGTAAGAACGTAAATTACTAATAATAGGTAGTAATGAGTCATTAATATTTTAAAATTGTAAAATTGTTTGTAATACTTTTGATTTACCTATAAACTAAATTAACAACCATGCATGTGTATAAAAATATGATGTATAATTATTACTTTTTTTACTTAATACTATATTTCTACATTATTAGTTATTTATTAGTTATTACTAATATCAAGTACGTCAATAGGTACCTAGTAACCTAGCTTGTGCATACTATTATATTGCATTATAATACACTATTGCTGTACCTATACCTACAATAACCAACTAGATATATCCTATTTATAAGTTTAAATAAATAAATCATAGATTTATGTAGCTAATCATAGTTTTTGATAAATAACAAACAAACTATAATTATACATACTAATATACTATACATAAAGTGATTAATGTATTGCTAATTTGCAAGACAGTAGAAAAGTTAAAAGTTTAGACGGTTATAATTTATAATAGATATAAGTCATAATTTATGAACGACATAATGATTGCTGTCTTGTACATGTTATCAATTATTATTTTGAATTTATTACATTAAAATCCGTCCTGTACGAAATTGCATGGGACCAATAAAAATTTCCGTTTTGAGCGGGTTTCCATGTAACTGAATAAAAAGAGAAATTCCGTGCTAGGTATAGAGTTAAAATATTCTGCATGATTAAGATTTAAGGTTGTAAAATTTTCCGCCAATAATAATAATTAAAATGTTGACAATTAATAAATATCATAGGCTATAATAAATTCTAATTCTTGTTAAATAATTACTTAATTATGTATTAATTAGATATTTCAAAATAATAATAAATTTCAATTCCAAAATTTGAAGAACATAATATTTAATGGGTATTAATCAAATAATAATATAATAAAATAAAGTTAGCAGATTAAAATACAATTAAAAATTCCAAAATTCGTGTAAAGGTTTTGTTCATTTTTTTCTTTTAACAACTTTTTTTTATAACTTTCATTATTTCATTTAAAATTAAACAAATATTTGAAGACATTGTGAGAATAAGTAAGACAAGACGAAAGACAGAAAAACTACGAATATACGAATAACCTATACAGTGTGACAATAATGAGTATTGAGCACTGATGATATAGATTCAAGATAAAATGTAGTTATCTATCGACGCGTATTAATATTGCTGCAGACCTTAATAATTGTTTAATAACAAAATAAATGTGGGTATCAAAAATATTTTTATTCATTTTATAATATGTTTTTCCGTTTGTTAAAGGTATATTGTATATAATATGATTTACAGGACCAAAAAAAGCTTTCCGTTTTACGTTAGACAAGTTCCGTTTTATTAAGGGTTTAATCCTAAGTTAAATTATAAAAATCTGACGGGACCATGATAAATTTCCACTCAGAACAGGATTCCGTCTTATTAAGGCTCTGTATAAGACAGATTTTACTGTAACCATGTATATGTATTACAATATATTATTTGATAATCAGATAATATATAAATGTATAATATATTTACTTAGCTTTATCATTTTTTTTTTTTTTTTACAAAGTATAGTTTAATAATAATAGTTATACATAGTCAATATAAATTAGCATACAATGAAGATATTAGCGGTTTGACTAGGTATATAGAATTATAGAAATATAAGTATGTAAAGTTTTATTGAAGTTTAATGTAAAATATTTATTTTTATAAATCGAATCTAAATAATATGTTTGTGCCTTCATATAGGTAGGTACTGTACCAACTGTAATAGTACTTAATAGATATACTCAAAGTATTGCGTATGTATATTTATATATAGGTACTTTAATTTTAAAAATAGTCAATATAGACTGTATGATAAAAATGCATAAATATTATGTATGAGTGATATAACTATATAAGGTGGGTATATGCATGACATATGTATAAGTTAATACAATTTAAAAAAATTATATTTTAAGCAGGATATTCGTTTTTTCTAATTTTACAATAATAGTGTAATTATAGGTAATAGGTATATTTGTAGGTTATATTAAACGTATGATTAATATAGTTTAAATATAATAATCATTTCCATAGTTAAAATGTGCATAATATTTATAATTTAATAGTATTAACTGATGAGTCGCTACTTAAAATTGGTAGGTATAATATATTGTTAGTGTAGATAATAGATAATACTGTAGGTTGTAGCTAAAAAGTGTACACCTAGTAGCCAATAAGAACCTACCTACTACCTAGATATCTAAATTGGCAATTTTGTTTGCATCACTGCTAACAGCATAGTAGATAAACTAAAAGACAACTTATCTAAGTATTTTTACTTCACAATTTATTTTTATTTCCTAATATATTATGTACTCATTAACTATGTTATTTTATAATACATATTTTAACGGTTAATTTTTGTTTAATGTTAACTCAACAGTAGAATTTATATACTTGAATAATGGATATATATATATCAATAAATTGTAAATTATATTTATAACTATAACTACGAATTTAACTTTTTTTTTTTTACCACGAGATTATAGCGTATTCTGTAAGTAGATACAATTTGTTAACATTTTAACAGAAAAATTATTATTATATTATTTTTTAACAGAAAAAAATAATAATAAAGAACATTTTGTTATTAACTTTAATAATACGAGTTTAGTGGGAGAGTAATTACATTATTAATTGTAACATTAATAATGGAATTGTTGAGTACCTACATACAATTTTACAATAATAAGTGCTTATCTAGGTACCTACCTATACAAAATATCATATTGTAAAATACTATTAATACTGCAATAGTAGTGCAATATATATATATATATATATATAATATTAATATCATGTAGATTATCATAATATATTTTTGACTGTTGTGTACCTACTTGTTTATTCAGTGTTGGTGTTTTATTGTTGTTCTTTTTATGATGGGCGGATAAACACACACATCAGTTCGAAAACATTACCTAAATAATAATATATAGGTACAACATTCTATATATTAATTTAACACGGTTTTTGCCTTTCAGTATACTTTCAGCGATTAAATACATATTTGTTTTATACTTTAATATTACAAATTGCAATACCTTCCAAACATTATTAACTTATAAAATTTTAGTATAGATATATCAAAATTACTTATATTAACGATATAGAGTATAAAGTATAAGTAGGTAGGTTGGTAAAATCATTTGTGGTAATAGAGGAGGGATTTAGAGGACTTAGTCCCTTCAAGTATTTATTAAAGCCCTCTAAAAACATTTAAATAGATAGGTAATTATGATATTTTTTTTTTTTTGTAAATATTGTCGAAAATGTTCAGCGTAGAAAAGTTTACTTAATAAAACAAAATATTTTCTAAGTAATAAGTATATTTTAACCGAAAAATATTTTCTTATTTTCTGTAAAGGACTGTCATTATTTTCAAAATAATTTCTAAAAATCAGAATGATAGCTTCTGCTTTGTACCTAGTAAGTTTTAATATAATAAATTAAATAAATTTTTATAGATAAAGAGTATGTGAGGAAACAATAATTTTAAGCAAAGAATTTTAACAATTTTAACTTCCTCTTACAGATTTATGTGAGGGCGTTATGGATTATAGGTAATATATTAATTATAAACTATGACGCGCTTTTATAAATGATACAGTTATATATACTAGGTTTTGATGTGTCATAATATGTACCTATTATGTATAACTATGGATCAGTAGTGATGTTAAATTTTTTTGTTAATGAGACAAGAAAATTTCAGTTGCACTACTCGCATATTTTATTTGCATATAGTACCCACCGTAGGGGGAGCACACAGCATAACACGATTCCCTAGAAAATTTTTATTATACTTACTTTAATAGAAATCATTTTGAATAATCGTTTAAATTATAAATATTGTTATCTTTTAAAGTCTTAATCATTAAAAAAAAAAAAAAAATCAAATAATGAATATTTCAATAGCTTTCGACTACCTATTTACGCATTCATTATGTATGTAAGTATTTATATTATTAATGCTATAGCTAGACAAGTTGCCATAGAGACTATTACATCAATATTAATTTTAAAACATAATTATACATTTAAGTATAGGTAAATGTAGTAATAAGTATCTATATACTCATTCTAATTTAAACATTTTTTTCCTCAAAATATGCGATTTAAGGTAGATAGGTACTGAATTTAAAAATGTTTAAGAATTTGTCAGTTTCCGATTTTGAGTGGAGCGTTGAATGTATCGATTTTGTGTATGTTCTGTTTTAGTCTGTTTCCACCTTTTAAAGCAGTAAAAATGTTTTAAATTATCAACTTGGTTTCTCAGTAAAGACTTACATTTTTCACCAAATATTTTTTTAATTTTAATATTCTCCAGACACTATCATTTTTAAATTTAGGCTCTTTTTGTGCTATTATATTTTTATAACCTTTTTTAGGTATTATATTTTTTTTAGCTTTTTAACTTTTTTCTTGAATTATAGATGATAAAATGTTTGTGTGTCAAAAAACTTGATTTCTGAATTTATATTTTTATTCTATAAACTTCTGCTTAGTTCTTTAAGTCTTTTTGTTTTTTTGTGAATCTAAAAATGAGTCTTGATAACAACCGATTCTGAATCTATATCGATATTATTATTGATATTGATAATAATGGCTTTTACTGTGTCATTAAATATTGGTATTAATTATTATCAATTTAATTGTCAAACTGTAATAGTTTAGTATTAAAAGTTATGTAAAAAATAAATTATTCTCGAAATTCTAATTTAAACTTAAATAATATTATCTCGTGAATAAAAAATACTTAAATTACTAAATACTTTCTCAGTATCCTCTAGGTATCTACTTACCCACCTACATCCTTCACAGTTAAGAGACAATTATCTAACCCTGACGCGTTGCCATTACTACATAGGTCTTGGACTATTCCTTTTGTGTAATAGGTAGGTAGATAAGTTATAACATAGTTATATTATATAATATACTTTATATGCATACTATGCTGTTAATTCTAATGCTTATACTTATATTGCTTGTATAATGTATTCACATCATAATAACGATTGTTATATTAACCTATTTAGACACAAGCATTGAAGCATGTAAGTATATGTGTGTAAGTATATTATTCAAATGTCTTGGCATGTGTAGGTATATTTACTATAGCCTATAAAGCATCACATTTCAAAAACGAGGTACAAAATCGATTGCAAAAGCTATTTTAATTTTCATGTACAGTCACGCGAGTCGTAAACCCCTCAAATAGGTACGCGTTCTTATCTATCATGAATTAAAGTACCAAGGTACCTACATATTGCTATATTTTAATTCATGACTATTTACATTTTACATTTTTACCTACCCTTAGATGTAATCGAGATGAGATTATATATTATTAAAATATTATTATGGAAAGGCATTTTGCCGTGTCATGCGGTTTACAGACAGTATCTAGAATACCTAGTATGTTTATTACTTATATTGGCTATAATGTAATTTTTAATTTATTATCATTAAATATCATCTGATTATCTGAATTATTCTACAGTTAGACACTCGAACGTATATAATAGTTCAGTGACGCAGACTATTCGTGTGTGTGTGTGTGGGGGGGGGGGATGGCGGTGCGGAGTGCCGACTTTGGGAATCATTGACGGTGGTGTGATAGGAAAGCTGTTGTGCGTATGCTTTTTAGTTATGTCAGTTGGTGGGGAGAGGTCCCTCGATTCGGCGGCTTGTTATCGACTGAAAGGGGCGTGTCTTGTTTTAATCACTCGTCACTATTCACTACACAATCTCGTTCAAAACACCGTCGACAATCCCGACGAGCTGCTGTTGGCCGTTGGATAAGTGTTCCCGACGAGCTCCGCGATTTCTCGTCCGACGATATTTTAATTTATTGTTTATATTTTACAAATTACTATACGATGGTTTTCATCTGGCCGAATATCCGTTTTTCCTCAGTCGTATGAAACGCGTACCAATAATTACAAACGCAACAATTTTATTGTCATTATGTGACCAACATCATCATAATACTATGATACTGTCCGAGTGCGTTCAAGTCTGCACCTCCACAGAATTCTCGTCCTTCCGGTGACGAAAGTATTGGACCTTTTTGAAGGTTTGTTTCCGGTAACGTTTTTGCCGTGTACACTCGCGCGCGTTGTGGAATCGCCACTTGTTGTGCCTGTGCGCCGCAAGGATAACTAGTAACTACTAACCACTGTTATTGTCACTACTACTAATGCTGCTGTTACATTTTACGGACTATATAGTTCTCCCATGAATAAGGGTTTTTAGAATTCTGGTTTGTCTTGTTTTTATAGTAATTTTCAAAACGTTTAATATCAGGTTTGATGAAATAGGTAACTCAAATGTCCTTATATACAGTACAACTTGTTTTTCTCGATTGTTATAGTCCTTAAAAAAAAAAAAATTGTTTTTACATAAATCAGTGTGGCGAAGTAGCTAAACTATAAATATATGTATTTTAGTTATTTATTATATTGTCAGTTAATACTAGTGTCTTATAGTTACTGCCAGATTATCACATTAAAATGTTTTTTAGACTAACATATTTTGTCAAACAAGATGTTACATTGTAGTATTTCATCAAAATAAGACAGATTTGTAACATTTAAATTCTTCAATTTTTATTGTCAGATATACCAATTCAACAGTTGTTTGGCAAGTTAATACAGGATTAATCAAACTTTATTGTATCAATTGAGTTTACCTATGTAATGTTAGAAAATCATCAGTATGTACGTAATATTATTTAAATATTATTATTCAAACAATTAAATAATTCTAATTTTATAAAGTGGGTATTTATAACTAGTTTTATTTCATAAAAAAAAATAAACATTCTAATCATTAGTTTTGTTTAATATTATCCTAGAAAATGGGATTTATATTTTCTAAATAAAGTAAAAAAATAATATTCTATTAGTGAGAGAGACAGACAAGGACAATAAATTTATTGTGGTTTTTCTATAGATAGTAAATAAGTATAAATTTTTAATCATATTTTAATTTATAAAGAAAAATCATATTTTATTTTTAGTAAAATTTAAAAAAAATAAAATATAAAATTTACAACTAAAAAATATACAACTATAGAAATATATTTATTAGCTACATGCTTATCAAACTATTAATTTAATTTACTATTTAGATTAAAATAATATGTTATTATTACAATAGTGACTAATTTAATTGTTGACAGATTAATGATTAGGTGTACTTTAATTTGATTCCAGTATTATTTATGATATTAGTAATTTTCTATTTCTTATAGGTAACTCAATTAAGAATCTTTAATAATAATAAAAAAAAAAATGTTTATTACATTTTATTTGCATGTGAAATGTTATTAAGAAGTTGTTAATTAGTAATTACATTTATTTAGGTATATACTGGCTACTTTATAACTATACGGTAGGTACTTAAAATTTTTTTAATCATACCATTTTAATGTATGAAGGTTAAACATAAATAATATCTTATACTAATAATCCTTCAAATTAATATTTATTATTTTTATTTTTGATGAAAAAAAAAATGTTATGAGTATAATTTTTTGTTTACTAGATTGTAAATGATTAATGATTTAAAATGGTTAATAATATTTCTTAACATACTTATATCTTTATAGTTCCTGTAATTTTTTTAAGTTTAAAATCTTTTTGATTATAGATGTAAAGTATATTGGCTAAATAACTTCAAAATGGATAAAGAAACAATACTTTTGTATCAACCGGCCAATCGTATGGAGGATTCTTCATGGAATTTGACCGATGTTCATCTTGACGACATTAAAATGGACAGTAATTTTGCCTGGATGTTGTTTTCACTGATATCTGGAATGGTGTGGGTAATTTATATTACTTACTATAATTCTAGAGTGACAGCATATATTGTCACTAGACTTTTGACTCGGTTCTATGCTACTAAAGGATATCTTAGTATAGGTAAATGTTTATATTTTATATTTATTATTTGAAATTTAGTTTTATTTCATTATTTGCTCAAATTAAATATTTTGAAATAAGTTAAAAATTATTTTAGTGTTATAATTAATTTAAAACAAAATATTTTCCAGGTTCTTTTACAGTTTGTGCTCTTTCTGGTAAAATTATGTTCAGAGATATTATTTATATCACTGAAGATTATACCATTAGAGTACAAGATGGCTGGTTGATATTTCGTTGGTGGCGATCTTATGTTCCTAAAGATGTATCAGAAGGTTGGCAAATCTTTTAATAATTATTTATATTAATATTTTAAGGATTAGTCTATTATTTTATATTGAAATATTTATTTATTATTTAGGTACCTAACTATGTTATTAGATTTTTGTATTTATATTTTTAGATTTGTCACATTCTGATACTAGGTTGTCCGTTATGTTAAATGGGTTTGAACTCCATGTATATAACCGTTGTAAAATGTATAGTAATTTAGAAAAAGTATTCAATTTAGATCCGTCAATTATTCCTTGGGATGAATTAAATGTCAGTGAGTACAAAATAAAGAAATTATTTATTATTAGCTATTAGTTAATTTTATTTATATAAATGATACTTATTATAGTTATAATTTTTAGAAGAAGAGGAAGCGAAAAATAATAAAGATAAAAAACAAGAAGCAGTGCTTGGCAAAAGTTGGAGAGACCTTATACCAGTGATAAAAATGGAAGTGTCATCTGTAAGTTTCATTATTTGTTTTATTTCATTACATTTTTTTTGTAATTTTATTATAAATGTTATAATTTAAAATGAAGGGTCGAGTAGTGTTTGGGAATCGACTTATACCTACCACTTTACTAGTCAATGTCGAAGAAGCCCATTTTGTATACTCTACTAAACCAGCTGCTTCAAAATTGGACCATTTTATGCATTTTGTTAAATGCAAAGCAGAAAATTTTAAAGTAAAATATTTTTATATTACATAAATTATGAATGTAAAATTACATTTAATATTATAGGTGATATTAGCACCAAGTCCTAAATATACTGGCATGGCAGATGATCCTCCTCGATACATGGGTGCTGGTTTTGTTGTATTTTCATCAAATAATATAGAACTTTATTACTACATGGACGAACCAGGTAAAATATTTTATAAAAATATCTTAAATTATTAATTATTAGTTACAAAATTTATATTTATACATTTTATAGGGGTTGTACCTGAAGAACCTGAAATGTTACAATTAGCAAATGGAGATATAGTTGAATCTGCTCCACCCATTTGGGGAATTGACATAAAGGTATTTCCAATTGCAACTTAAGATTTGATATTTTATTTTAAAATAACAAGATATTATGGTAACAAACTGAGATATTGTCGGGTTTTGTGCACATTTTATCTAGTTTGTCTCATAATTCACTAAAGATATGTCAAGGTATAACTTATAATTTTATATTTGTTCATGTTTTTATTTTTATAGCAGTTAATTGATTATTATTTAACGTAAATATTTTAATTTAACATATTAAACCATATAATTTTTTAATAATTAATAATATTTTTTTTAGTGTGGCAAAGGAACAGACTTCAGTTATGGTCCTTGGGCAGACCGACAAAGAGAACATTTATTTAAGTTGTTCTTTCCTCAAGATTATCAGGCCCTTAAGGTTAATATAAATTCTCTCATTTTCCTCATTTATCTAAAATTAAAATTAAACCATTTATTTTGATGTATATTATATTTTAGGTTAGTGATCCACCATTACCTGGTGAAAAACGTCAAGTACAAGCATTTGACATTCGTCTAAATACACTATATGAGTCTACTATTGACATTTTGTTTTCTAAAAATAAAGTAAGCTTTGTGTCTCAATTATTTTAATTATGATTTATTTATTGTTAATTAATCACACTTACTATTATTTATTTATTCTACAAAAGAACAAAAAAATTACTTTGTATGAATAGTATTAATTTAATGGAAATTAATCTCTAGTCACATTTTACTGGGATTCACCTTATAATAAATACTAAAGAACTTCTAGAATACCAAAATTTTATTAACAGTAGGAAACAATTATAATCATGAAATGTATTATGAATTTAATTTCTAAAATAAAATTTGAAACTTATTTTTTACTTGGCTTTCGATTTACAAAACTAGTGTGAAAACTTCAATAATGTCCAGTTATTTTGAATAATGTAATTAATATCGAGTTCAAATAGACATTTATTAATCTTGTCTGATCAATTCAATATTATTTTAGTTTATTTTTATGCATATTCCCACCGATTAAAAATGGCAATGAAATGAATATTTTTAAACATGAATTACTTTATGGCAGTGGCTTAGCCAGGGGGAGGGCTGAGGGGGCTGTAGTCCCCCCCTCCTGAAATTTTAAAAAAATTTAAAAATTATTGTATATTACTATTAAAATAAAATATCCAAAGTATTTAAAGTATACAAGTATATTAAATCAATATATGTTAAAAGTTATAGAAACAAAAATTTAAAATAAAACAACTTCAGCATCTGCATGTTCAAATTATGGAAGAACCTAAGTAAACTACAGCTATGTAAAAAATTGATCAGCCCCCCCCCCAAACAAAAATCCTGGCTACGCCACTGCTTTATGGAATATATATATATATATGTATATATGTTAATCAATACCATAACTTTATTTTTAGGAAACTAATGCGATTCATATTAATGTTGGACCTGGTTCATATATGGAAATTACCTTACCGTGGCTGGTAGCACATGATGGTTATACTACCAAAATTACTGGTCAGCTACTTCATTTAGAAGCTACTACAAGTTTACAAGTAAAATATTTTATTTTTATATATTCAATTTGTATTGTTTATTTAATGTAATTGTGTTTAAAGTTTCGCAGCTTATTAGAGTCTGAAACATTAGAATTTACTGCTCATTGCCATTATCCAATTCAGTGGAATGATCATCAAGAATGGTTGTTTAATTTAACTGGTTGTAAAGCAACAGGATGGTTTACTTATGCTCACAAAGGTTTTTTTCAAGGTAAGTCTTAAATTAATAATTATTGTTACCTATTCAATTTTCAAATATTTTTAAATTATTCAATTTTTTTTTTTTATAAATAGAAATGATAAATGATTGGGCCAGTAAAAGTAGGCCAGATATTTTACATTTTGTGCCATATACATGGAAATTTTCAGTTCTTATGAAAGAATTTGAATTAATAACTATTAGTAATGAATATAATTGGATTGATTGTTCATCTCAAAATCAAGAAAATGGTAATTATAATTTATAATATCTAATAGTTTTTTATTGAAATATGTGAAAATAGCTACAATATAATTAAAATTTTTCTAATTTTATTTACCATTTTATGGTGATATATAGCTCTTATTGCGGCTAGTGGTGATTTATTTGATTTTTCATTCGATCTTCCATTTACGGAGTTTTTACCTGATACATTACCTCTTCGATTTTGGATTCAAGGTGAAAGTATAGATTTATCTATGTATTTACCAGAAGTTTATACTAGCCGAAGTGTTTTACTGTCATTAAATCAGAATGCTAAATTACTTGGACGTGATGGAAAAGTATATAAGTCAAAACTAGATGATAATGGACGTAAATGGAGAAATGTTTGTCAAAAAAGGTATAGGAAAATTTTTTTAATAAATCCAAAATATGTTATTGTAATAATATTTAAAAATTTTAATTTAGTCTTGGATGGGTAGATTGTTGGACCATGCCAATTGTTGCTTTATCAATTAATTTTATTTATCATCCAATGCCAATGTATGGACCACCACCTCAAGCTGACATAACTACACCTGAAAAAGAAGAAAAATTGCTTTCACCAATGAGAATGCAACATCATAAAACACAAAATGTTCCTATTCACTGGACTCTAGTAAGTATAATATTTTTTATCAAAACAAATACATTTAAATTAAATTTTAATAGGATGAAGGACAAAAATTTGACCCAACTACACTACCAGCTGATAAAGTCAGTTTAGAGTTAGAAATTGGTTCATCAATTATGTTTTTGTACGGATCTTGGCTTAGGCATTTCTTTCATTTGAAGGTAAATTATTTTTATTTATTAATAACTTATATTTTTATAGTGTTTTAATTGTAAAACATTAATTTATATTGTGGTTTAGGAAAGCATATTTGGTGAAGATCAAATTTTTACAGACATGAATGATAAATTAAACCCAAAAAATGCAAATACAGATAAAGTTATTGATCAAGATAGTAATTCTTTATCAGATATAAAAATTCAAGTAGATCCACGAGAATATAGACCATTGGAAGTAGTTATTTCTATTACTATGCATGATTTACAGGCCCATCTTATTAAAGTAAGTTGAATAAAATATTTTTATTATAGAATGTAACATTGTGTATCATTTCAGAATTGTAATGATAATGATCCTCCTTGTCCAGTAATAATAATTGAACGTTTCGGATTGGA
Organism: Melanaphis sacchari; assembly: GCF_002803265.2. Taxonomy (NCBI): domain Eukaryota; kingdom Metazoa; phylum Arthropoda; class Insecta; order Hemiptera; family Aphididae; genus Melanaphis; species Melanaphis sacchari. The sequence goes on along the minus strand of NW_020270439.1, from coordinate 360,460 downwards.
AATGAAAAAATCTTATAGGGACACTCAGTTACAATTATTGTTATCACCTAGTTTACTTATATCTAGTGATAAATTAGGAAATCGACCAGTAAAAGATCATCATTTAAATCAAGGACATTTAATGCTTTCTGCTTTACAAGTATGCACAATAATTAATAATTTATAAATACTTAACTTTTACTAAATGTATTGATAATTAATATTATATATGTTTTTATTTAGATTCGAGGTCATGCTATGTTTAGTGATGCTGAAAGGAATCTTAACCAAGACACATTAGAATATGCTTGGTTATTAGAAATTCAATTGGGAAAGCTTAGCGGTAAAGCTACTGCGCCTCAAGTAAGATTTGTATTATACATTATTTAATTTTTCATAGTTTCAAAAAAGTAATTATTTCAATACTTAATAAAGTTTTTTTTTACATTTTATATATATATTATCTATAAATAAACTAAATCTGCTTGCAAATAATGCTTTTCTGTACTTGTTTTTGTTTGTATCTTAATTTTGGATGTGTATAATTTATAATAATAATAATAATAATAATAATAATAATAATAAATTTTCCAGTTGTTTCATGTAGTGACTGGTTTAGAGACTATGTTTTTACTCATGTTTGATTCGGAAAATCAGCTCAAACCAGCTCATTTACCATTAGAATGTCATCACGGTTCACCTCCATCAACATGTCCTCATAATGATCCACAGGTCTGTTATAGATGTCCCACGGCTGATGAGATAAAATACCGAATGACTCGTGTAGCTATTGATGCTATTGATATTTATCTAGTTGAGTCTGGCACAGCTATTAATTTATGGGTAATATATTCAATGATGATTATATATATTTAAGTTTTTAATTATAATTACAATTAATGAACTTAAAAATGATTGAAAAAATTTATTTTAAGATAATTTGATAAGTAGGTATTTAATATTTAAAAATTAGTTTAATATTATATTATAATGATTGATGGGTTTTGAATATAAATTATACTAAGAATACGTAAACTACAGCTTACATGCATAATTTATATTGATATTACATACCACCCATGTTTTTAAGTTTGTTCAATCAAAACTATTAATAAATCTACTAATTTTTAATGGGTCACTATCACTAAATTAGCAAATCAAAATTGATTATTAAGCATTATTAGAATAGATTAACAGAATAGTTAAACATATTAAAATAAACTAATTTTACTTTGTTATTTAAACAACTACATTTTTCAAAATTTGTATTTGATATAAAAAAAAATTCCATGTAATAAATAAAAAATAAATATATTTTTATTTTTTATTTGAAATTTAATATTTTTATCTACATTTATTTAAATAACTAAGGTTCTAATGCAATAAGATACATTTTATGTATCACTATAGTAATATAATATAAATTTTACTAGTTTATAAACAACACTTTTTGATTTTATCTTATGTATTTATTTTTATAATATTAATGATCTAATTTTCAAAAATATGTTATTAATATTATTTATAATGTAAAATAATATAAAGAACAAGCTGACCCGGCAAACGTTGTTTTGCCATATTAATTATATCTAATGAATATTTTGGTATTCTAATAAAAAATAATTAAATTATTGTAAGTGAGAGGGAATTTCGTATACTGGTATATGACTGAGATGAATGGAGCATTGTGAATGATGACGGCCCATAAAAATAACAAAACACCAAATATCCTCACCGCCCATAAAGTAAATTTGTAAAAATGTATGTGGTTCGTTTGGCATTTGTAGCAATGAACCCACTCTATGATTAACTTGGCCTTTGATTTTGAATGTTGAATTAAATTGTTGACCATTTGTAGCATTATTTTTAATTATTTCTGTTGCTCCGAACGATGTCATTTGGAAACATGAATTGAATGTTCGAATTGACTTCAGGAACAGGTTAGAATCTGGATCCGTACCGATAAGTAAACCGTTCAATGTCAGGTGGTGTTTCAATTTCCGGTAGTTGCACTTTTCCTGACACGCAACACATATCGGCTGGCTCATTTTTGAACTTACACGCATTACAATACGGACATTCCTAGCACCAATAACAGTCCATAGCACCAATCTCTACTTTCGAATGAGCGTAATATTTAATATTGGGCCCATACTCGAATGCTAGACGAAGGAATGAATTGGATGTAAATGCTCTATGTACTTATGTACAATTATTTATGTAGATTACATTTCCATCTTTTTTCATAATATTAAACAACCGCGTATTTATTGCATATAGTTCCTTGGCAACAACTGTTGTATCTTATTTTATTTATTATTTTTATATTTTATTTTTTATTTTTTTATTTTCCATCGCCGATATCCAACAGTTGTTATAAATATTTGTGGTGAGCCACCCTTTACACCTAGGGGTATGAAAAAAAGTTTACATCACTCTCTGAGACCTACTTAATATACACAAAAGATTTCATGAAAATCGGTCCAGCCGTTTCGGAGGAGTTTGTTACCAAACTTTGTGACACGAGATTTTTATATATTAGATTATTAAAACATCATTATGTTTTACTTTTATTTGAATGTATTAAACATTGCATTTGTTTTTCTATTAAGCAATATAATATATGATGTAAATGAAAATAATGTATTTAATTAACTTATTATTATAATTATTATATTTTTTTAGGCTTCCCCGTTACGACTATCACATTGTAATTTACATAGTAATCATCTCAAGTCTGGTATTACACTGGTTATTCCAGCTGTTAAACTCAAACAATTTATTTGTGCTGGTGCACAAAATACACTCGGACTTAATAGTAACACAAACACTACTGGAAGTAATCGATCTCAGCAAAGGTATAATATGTATTTAATTTTTTTTATTCTAAGAATTTACTTATTTTTAAAGCATATTGATTCATTGAATGATTTATATTTTTAGAAATATTAGTGGTACCTCTAATGAAATTCAGGAAATGTGGCTAGAAATTGGTTCTGCATCATTAGGTCCTTTTATACTTGAGTTGGCTTCTTCTTTATCTGACTCTGATAAAAACTTACATCTTGTTCAACATAAGTATGTTTCAAGTATTTAAATTATATATTATATATCTATTTATTTATATTTTTTCGTTAATATTGTATAGATATCTTAAACTGCACGATGATCGTTACAAACGATTATGGTTTTTGTGGCCTAGTGACAGTAGATCTCTTGTGACCGGAAAATGTGGTTGTGTTGGTGGATGTGCCTTTTTTGGGCGTAATCAAAATGGCCAACGTTTTTTTAAACCATCTAAAAATGATATTCAAGATGGCATCAATATAGCAGCTTTAAGGTTTATACATTTTTATTATTTTTATTTAAAGTATACAGTTTTAAGTTATAGGTTATTGTTCACTTTTTAAATTATTATTTTGTAGAGTGAATGAAAGTGGAAAAGATCCAGGATTTGGCCAAAGTATTTTACATGATTGTCAATTAATATTTCATACACCACCGTACAATATTGGTAGTGGTGTTGTTATACATGATCATCCAGTGCCGCAATGGCCAAACATTCGTCTTGTAAATAAGGTAAAAAATAGTTTACATTTTGTTTAAAATAAGATTAAAAGCTTATGATTTATGTTTATTAGTTTACTAATTTAGTTCTGGTTTTTTAGAATTATCAATTTTGTTAAGATTTATTTTTATCAAAAATATAATATAATAACTAAAATTATCTTAAATATTTCTAAATAATAATGGCATTCTCTGTAATGTTTAGTTATTTCGGTTATTGAAAGAAATGTATTTTTATGCCATTTAAAGTGAAAATTTTGTCTGTAAATATTTGCTTATTTAATAAAATATATAGAACTCAAATTTTAAAATATTTAGAAGTATTTTTGAGTTTTTGTCAGAAATACATTCTAGTCGCACCTAAAAAATTAAAAATGTCTTTTATATTTATTTATATTTTTGAGTTAACACTACATATATATACTAGGAATATTTTCTTATTATTCAATCACTGTTATCGATAAACTACTAGACATTAATTTATGAGTTAGATTACATAAATTAAAACATGTGTCAACTATATTAAATGTATCTACTATATAAAAAATTATGTAGAGTAAAAAGGTGTTTAATAACTTCTTAACAATTTTCTTTTAGACACCATTTTCTGTTATTAATATTGGTTTTTAAAGTATACCATAAATTGCAGTGAGGATATTCTCAAACTATGATATTTTGATATTTGCACCATATTTATTTTCTTAATACAATTTTTTTTTTTTTTTTTTAACATGTTTTAATTCTAAGTAAATTTAATTTTAAAAGTTTATGTCAATTTAAAATTTAATAACAATCATGTTTGTAATATAAATTGACAGCATTTAAATAATTTAATTTTCATAATTTTATTATTTATTGTTGTGTAGTATTAATATGAATTATAACAAACATATTTTATAGTCCTTTATTATTAACTCTCTAAATTTTAATGACTTTATATTAAATGTATCTACTTACTAAAGACCGATAAATAGTACTTAGTCCCCACTGATCATGTAACATGATACTTATAATTATTATTAATATAAACACAACATGTGGTATACATAAATGCTGAATATGCAACACTTATTATTTACCTATTACTTATTAATTATTATACATATTATATACAATTATTCAATTTATTTCTATACTTTAAAAAATATAAATAAAAAAAAAAATGTTTTTAATACATTTTTTTTATTAATTAAATGCTTGTGTTTTTAAAAATCCAGCTATTTGGGACTTAAAACATCCCATTTTATTTCTGCTTTAATAAACTATGCTACATGAATGTTACATATTATCTAAGAAATAATAATAAAAAAACAACAAATAACTATCTGTTTAAGAAAATCAAATATGTAATTTTTGTTTAAAATGTATAATCGGTTCCTGATAGGTATACCAAGATCAGTCTGAGGGAAGCAAGAACAGTTCTAATGCCCCGACAAATATGCCATACACAATAGACAGTGAAGACATACCTTCTCCTTTACCCACACACCCATTATCTAGACGTTTCTCTTATTCTTCTGCTGCCAGCAGGTTTGTTTGGATCTATTTTTCAGCAATATCAATTGCAAAATATCTCTTATTACCATTTTCTAGACTAAATGGAGTACAAACAATAAGTCGAGAAGTGCCGTATTCACGCCTAATTGATGCCAGTCCAATCCCTGTACTTAAAATGGATTCACGACCACCATCACCTCACAGGTTTAATACTACTAGGTCCATATTGAGTGTGCCTGAAAACACATTAGCTGTAGACAATGGTGCTTGTCCAAAATATAGTGTTTCAGATTCTAGACTTGCTGTTGACTATTTTAACACAACAGCTCTACAATATAATGCACTAGTTACAAGTGCCCAGAATAATTCAGTACGTATTTTCATCTGTCCCAAATGGCTGGTGAAGTGACTGGTATTTTTAAAATACCAAATTGGGCTTAATTTTTCTATTTTGTGTTTAGATCAGTGCAGCCAATGCTGATTCCATACATTCTTTGCACCAAACTAGTTCAAAACATCCGTATTCACGAACATTATCTATAACTAGTGATAATCCATCTGAAGTATTTTTTTCGGCTGAAGAAGATCTTACTTTAACTAGTAATCTCAATAGTAATGATAGAATTACATTGGGATCAGCTAGATGCTCTTCACTAAAAAGTTCTTTAAATAGCAGTGGAATTGGTCAAAATGAATCTTTTATTAAGTAAGTATTTTAATGCAAAAAAGTTTAAATGTCTATATTTTATGTATGACATGTTTAAGGAATCATTTTGGAAGTGAAACCACCATCATACCCAGTAGTCCAGCATTATTAAGTAATATTACTGTTTCTGATGACGCAGCAATAGATCATCAAGATCATACTATATTAAATATAGACACATTAGAAGTAAAAACAATACCAAGTTTTAGTCAAATTCATTTATTTAATTAATACTATTTTATGTGTAGTGTGATTTAGCTGACGATGAAAAAACATTACTTGCTGTGGACATGACTAGAGAAGTCAATCAAAATCCATTATTGAAATCTAAACATAATTTAATTGATAATGTATATTCTTATTAAAAATTGTTATTAAATGTAAATAAATTATTATAATACCTTTTTAGGAACATGATGACGGAATTATAGATTCATCTGATTCCCGCTCAATATCTAGTACATCTTTTATGTCTGCGGTATCATCTCAAGAAGACTTGGCACTTATAAATTTGCACATGCATATAAATAAGCCTATTGTTGATTCTCCATTATTACTTACCACTTATACGAATCATTTATCACAAATAAGTTGTAGTAATTGGTCTCAGACATCATTACCAGCAGGATCTGATGTGTTTACTGTTCCAATTTATCAGCATACAATAGATGATCGACTTGTATTTATTGGTAAGCTTTATTTAATTGAATTAATTAATTTGTTATTACTATTTTATACTTAAATATATTATAGGTAGTAGGTATTTACCTAAATTTGAAACTACAGCTGAAGGCTTTACAAGCTTAAAGATGGTGTCTAGAACAGATTTCACAGAAAAAGAACCTAGTCCACTTAATGTACAAACACAACCTTCAAAGAAATATACATGGGATCAATCACAGTTTGATTTTACTCAGAATGCAAAAGAAACATTTGAAATTGGTATGTTCATATACAGTATTGCATTTATTATTGTTAAATAATATATATTTTTTAGATTGTGAAGAAGAAATGGTATCTTTACGAAGTGAAACTGGAACAAGAACCACAGTTGTGATCAAACTCAAAGGAGATATTGATTTAATGATCACACCATTAGCCTTAGAATCACTACAAAAGTGCTTAAAATATTTCAAACTACTTAATTTATTTTGAAAAATATTTAAAATGTTTTTTTACTTCACAGATTTGTTGATAGTTTAATTCCAACATTTAGTAATCTTCATCCGCTCACCGTCTTAAATCATTTACATTCCAGTTGTATTAGTCGTGTTGAAGCCGCTAATATACTTAAACGTGATAAATATTTAAGTCAAATGCAGGGTGGAGGAAGTAAAAGGAGTACTGTGGAAAGAGTAAAACCAAATTTAAATAAAGATGCTCAACCTGATTTACAACAACCAAACCGTGTTTATGAAGAATTTATTGCTTCTCAAATTCAAGGAACTGTCATTTTACCTAAAGTATGTCTACAAATTTTATACTGTTTGAATATAATTTATGTGATTTAATAGATCCTATAAATTGTTTAAAAACATTTTTGATTGTTGATAATTTAGTTTTTAATCAATATTATTAAAAAGAGTTCTTTAAATATTGAATTAATATGTTTAAAAAATGTTATCTGTTTTTTAACTTTATAATTAACTGATAATTAAAATACTCTTAAATATTTTTAATGAATTTCAGATTAACATTTGTGTATTACAAGCATCTATTGTTGAAGAAGTTATATCTTTTTCAGCACTAGATAATATTAGAGATTTGACATGTGTATCATTATTAGCCATATGTCTTGAAGAACTTACTACTAAGTTTCATTTTAGTAAACAGGTTAGTATTCAATAGGTAAATAAATATTTTGCATTTTGTATAATATATTTAATAATAAAATGAATAAGTATTGAAGAGTTCAATCCATAATTGTTTCAAAAGATTTTTATTGAAAAGTTGGTATAACTATTTGAATAATTTCAAGATATTTCATGTATTTTTAAAAGAAATGTATATTGGTCCCATGTTAGGTTTGGTTTTGAATTATTGTGGTGTGAAATGTATTCAAAAATATTTAATCTATTACTTTACTTTTATGACAAATAATTTGATAGAATTATCTATTGAAAAGCATATTTATTAATACTATAATATTTTACTAAAATTAAAAACTCTCCATTCTAATTTTCCAATACTTAATATTTATTATTGTTAAATTAGTTTTTTTTCATCATGTTTTAAATTTATATGATTTCTATTTAAAGGCAAGAGAAATTGTACAAACATATCATCCACCAGCTGTAGCACCAAGTGGTCAAAAGAAAGGTGTTTTAAGTAGAGCTGCTGGAAAAGCATTTTTACTTGGATTGAATATTACATCTGAAGTTGATCCAGAGAGTACCCATGGTGAACCAGTTTATATTGAGACTTCTGAAAAACAGCAAGAAGAAACTGTTATCACACTGCACATAAGTAATTATTTGTTTTTATTTAAATAGAAAAGTGATAATAATAATAATTTTTTATTATGATATTAATTTAATTAATTAATAACAAATGTCAATAAAATCCAAATCTTTGTTTCTATCATATTTCAAAACTAATTAATACTGAGAATTTAACATAGAATGTATAGGACATTAGATTACCATCCATAGATTTTATTTCTGATTGGTACTGTAAGCTTAGTTTGTTCAGTGATTTATTCTATATTATTTATTTCTACCCTAGATTAAATATACTTGATATATATTTAATCTGTTTCTACGATCATGTTTAACTGTTAATAGTATCACTTAAGCCTATGTGTAGGATTTTATAATGGTGAGGGGGAGGGGTAAATATGTTTAAAATAGATATATCAATAATTAGTAATTAGTATTATATATTTATATTTATTATTAAATTTATAAGTATATTAAACATGTTATTTTTTATCAATTTTATAAAATATTAATCATTGTTGTAAAAAATTTACCTAACAAGGGGTAGAAAAGAATTAATTCAATGTTCATTTAATATCCATTTTTATATCACAATATATGTTCAATGATGCCAGTTCTTTAAAGTGATCCTATAGTTCCTATAATCGTAAGCAAAATTGGTATTACATTTAATATTTTATGAACGTTTAGAAATACATCTGCATTACAAATGTTGAAAGCTTAAAAGGTGTTTCAAATAATTTTTATCTAATTTTCTTTTTTGTCAAATTTCATTATGTTATGCATTATTACAAATAAGATTATAAAATATTTAATATAATCAATCAAAAATATAAAACATTATTTATATTTTTTTGGTAATTGGGGGGAGGGGAAGGGGGCCTTGCACATAGGCTTGGTATCAGTATAGATATTTGTTTATTTTAAATATAATGTTAGACTAAATAATATGTGTTATCATTTGATGTTGTATAGAAGTATAGAATAGAATGAATCGAATAGTTACTAAATATTTTAATGTTTTATTTATTATTTATTTATAGATAGGGCACATGCTCAACTGCGTAGACTGCATAATGAGTGTTCAATATTGAAAGAAGCAGTTATAACAGCTATACCCGCTCATTGTTCAAAAGTAATGTTTAAGACTTGTTCTAAAGGAAAATCTACAGAGATTCAGAACAGTGTAAACAGCGATAATGATGAAATAGTGCTCACAAATATTTCGGATGAAAAAATGGGATTTATTATGATGGAATGTGGTTTTGAAGGCATTGCTTTTAAAGTTTGTATTTTGTATAATGAATCTAATGTTAAATATGTTAATTATAATTATGTTCAATTGTTTATAATTAGGTTGTAAAAAGATCTAACTTTGAGAAAGAGAATGATCGAGAAATTAGAGATCTTCCATCACCTTCACCAGTGCCTGAATCCACAGTTGGGAAAATGTCTCATTCTGAAATTCGACCTAAAAATGAAGATAATATAGAATCTAAAGCAAATAGTAAATATTATGATAGTGATCTAATTATATATTTTTATTCATTATAATTGAATGAAAATGAATTAATTTTTATTGTTCTTAGCCTCTAGCAAACAAGATGTAGGTGGTGGATCAACACCAATGGCTACACCTAAGCAAATTAAAACTCCCTCAGAAACGTTTATTAATAATGAAGATACAGCGTAAGTTTCTATATTTTACTTAATATATAAAAGAATTATATTATGTTCCTAATTGAATTGGGCTTTTGTGTAGTGATAATACAATTGCAAAAGTAGGAATTGATAAGAATGCATCATCTTGTGTCATGGAAGTATGTCAAGTTTGGTTTAACTTTGCTGCGCCTCCATTAACACCAATTACTCGTAAAATAGATTATACAAGGTATATGTTATTTTATCTCAGTTAATTGGAATAATATGTTTTTAATTTTATCATATATGTAGACATGACTGGAATTTACTCAGTACAGCATCACCAGCTATTAATGCATGGATGAATCCTAGTAATCGTTTTGCAATGCGTCTTGTGCAAATGCTACGTACTAGATATAGACGATGTACAGCTGTTGTAACTTGTTTAATGGCTGAGGCATTAGATGTTCAAAGTCTTCATATACCTCTTAAAGTATATTTATTTCTATTACAGTTTTGATTATATAATAATCAATAATAAGTGATAACATAATAAATAATTCAAATTTTAATTACATTTATTTTATAGAGTCGTTATAGACATACTACACCTTTGGCTAAAACTCTACAGGAAGATCCTTCATGTCAACTGTGTAATATATTGCAAAAATATCTTCTCCAAAGTGATGTAGCCATTGATATTAACTTAAAAGATCCATTTTTGCCTAATTTATCAATTTTAAGACAAGTAAATTTATTTTAAGAATTTACAATTTTAAAGAATTAAATTAATTAAATTTAAATATTTTACAGGGTGTAATTGTTTTGAGTCGTCAGTGGAAAAATATCTTATATACCCCATTATTACTTGAACATAATTTTAAAAGTCGACATCATAACTTAAAACCATTAAATGTAACTTTTGCAGTTTCAGATGCTGAAGAGGTATGTTCTTTATTGACCAGTTATTATTATTTTTTATTTTTTAATTAAAAATATTAAAAACAAATGTAGTTCAGATATACTTGGGATAATTTACTAGTAAAAATAAAATTTCAAATTAGTATCCTTTTCTAAAACAGGTGTTTTATGATTGTGGCTATTTAAATTCACATCGAAGTGCAAATACATCATACAATCCCGATTTATTTATATGTAAGCAAAAATTAGTATCCAAATATTTGATTATCATTATTAAAAAAAAAAAAAAACATACAATCACTTGGTGTAATGCTTTACATGGTTCATTAGGTGCCTCATTGTGTAATACGTTATTCATTGTCACTATTAGTGTTATTCTAAGGGTGCTTTATGGTTTGCTAATATTAATAATAGTTACACATTAATAATGTAATAATAATTTGTAATTACATGTTTATTGTATATTTTATGGATATAATCATGATTATTTGTAATTTTTTGCCTTGGGTATCATTTGTAAATATGTATTTTTTGGTCATATGCTAAAGGATGGGGAGGCTTCTGGGGAAGAAGGCGGAGAAGGAATAACGGACGAGTGTGCTATGCTGCTGACTAGTGAACGTCATTCGCATGTGTCTACATTACAACGGGTACTCAAATCGCATACAAACAAATGTGGTACGACATGTAAATGTTAAAAATTTAATATTATACAAAATAAAATAATTTTTTATTTGGTATAAATTATAAATAGTATAAATTTATACATTCTTGCATGCCACTTTTTATATTTATTATTTTAAATGAAATATCTTGGAGTGAACTTATTTGGTTTCATGTTTTTATGTATTGGTAATTATCTTTTATTTCTTTAATTCTAATTAAAAAATATAGTGTATCATATCAATAATATTTAAAAAATAAAATAAATTTGTTTATAATTTTGTAACAGCTTATACTTGCTAAAAATACTAATATTTTTAATATAATTGTTATATATTTAGTGCTATGTCTAATGATAGATTCAGTACAACTTATATATATAATATAAAAACTGATTTGAAATAATAAGTGCATGTTTAATAAAATAAAAATAATAATAATAATAAGATCACTATATTTTTAGTCAATAGTAATCCACTAAGATTTTAAATACATTTTATTTTAGTTTTATTGGTCATTGTAGATGATTAATTTATTACATATTTTAAGATAATAGATGACCAATGTTCATCCTGCAGTTTTTTGTTTTGTATTTTTCTTTTAATTAGCATTGATTTATTTATTATATTCTGTTATTTTTTTTTAAACTTATTGTTTTAAATTGGATTTTATTTACTAATTATTATGTTTAAAGCTTTGGTAATTAATCGCTGAAATTAAAATTAAAAATACATTATGATACCTCATTATTTATTATAATAGGGCCAAAAGGAAATTATGGTAACGAGTCTCATTATTATGATCCATTTTCTCCGACTGGTGTGATAGATCAGCCAAATGACAGTGTTGCAATTAGTTCTCATAATTCTTCTTGTGATCAACCGAAAAACAATAAATCACTGTTGCCTACACAAATGCCAGCTTCATCTAGAGCTAGTGTGATGTTTCCAATATTAGATGATACAGTGCAGCATACATACAAAAATATCGTTGAAGTTCCATTAGGTGACAATAACTATCAGGTTCCAGTAGATGGTGAAAATTTAGCTGGAAGTGTTGAAGCTATAAACATGTCTCCTCAAAAATCAGATCGAAATGAAGATCTTTATACTTGGATGGCCAAACAAGATTTTATTAACCCTGAACCTCGAGTATCTAATAGATTGGTTAAAGCTAAAAAAATACGAAATTGGGTTTGTAGATTTATGATGAAGTAATTATTTAGTTATTTATCTAATTATATAATATATTTTTATTTTTCAGCGGCTACGTAAAAGACCATTACGTATATCTGAATCAAAAAATGTACCTCTTACATCTGATAATCAATCATCAGCTGATTTTGCAGAATCAGATTCATTACGTTTTAATATTTTTCCTAAATATGATTCACTACGATTATTGGACGCACACCTCATTTTTGAACCATTATTATCTAGTCTTGGAGTTATGCCTCAACAAATGGTTAACCCTAATTCAAGTAATTTTGTGTTAATTATGTTTAGTTTACTAATTAATAATAATAAAAAAAATGTTTTTATTACTCAAACATAATATTGAATAGCAGCAAAACATTTAAAGAAAATATAAGTTATACGGTGATTAAATTAAACACATTTAATTGTTAATGGAACTTATTATTCTATATTTTTTTCATATTTGTATTAATTATAATTATATCTCTTTCTCTACTATAGTTATATTTTTTTTTCCTTTCGATGTTAAATTAAATTTAACTACAAACATTTTTAATTCTCAAAGTTTAAAACCATTTAGAGATTTTTAGATATTATTCTATAAAAAAATAACAGTTTTGTCTTCTGTACACTTATATTTTATCATAAATTTGTTATGTAATACAATTTACATTAATTTTGCATTATAATATAGGTAATAATGGTATGGCTGCACTTGACTCTTGGGGGTCTAATTTATCACTTGTTGGAAGTCTTGAAACAATGCGTATAGACATTGTTGTCAGTGAGTATGGAAAAGTTTCGGAAACAGGAAAGAAATCAAAAACCTTTAAAAACAAATCAAAATCAGGTATATGATTAGACTCATTAGATCTTTATACTTATCATAAAATGTTAATTATATATTTTAGAAACTCCATGGTTAGATTTATTACCTGAAGTACCTGCATTTTTATGTGATCGTGTTAGTATTGAATGTGATGTACGCCGATCAGCTGATATGACAGTTGTTGATGATATTCGACGACAAAGACGCAATATGTTATACTTATCACGAGGCCAGTTAAAGAAACATTCAAATACCTCATTTAATATTTGTGTTTCTGTTAGATATATTTCTCAACAGGTGAGATGTATAGATAATATTATATATAATACTTATACTCATACAATATATATCTCTGATTTTGTTTCTATGTATTCCTATTCTCTAACTATATAAATTAAATTTGTAGGTTAATATGCCTTTGTTAAGACTTCTTAATCAAATAACTAATATGTACCAAAATGTAAAAGATACACAAATAGAGCTTCGTGAACAACAGCCTCATCCATATGTTACACGTACTAATGCTAAGCCATCAGCATCACAATCAGGTAAATACATATTTTTTATTTCATCTAAAATACATTTAGTTATAGGTTGGTTGAATATTTTAGATCAATCAGAAGTACCAGTTCCCACACCACCACCTATTAAACGATTTTTGCCTCGTTCAACAAGCGAATTGAAACCAATTGTATCACCTTCTCCATCAATACGTTCAAAACACCAAACATTAGCACAAAAACTAAGATCAACTGGTAAAAGCGTTAAAGGCTATATGAATTTGAGTGAAACTCCATTAGTAAGCGAATGTTTAACTCCAAGCTTATCAGAATTTGAACGCATCACACCAATGAAACCTATTGATGAGGTGGATTCCAATATTGTGTCAATGACACCTAGATGTTGGAAGACTGTTTACCATTTATTAGAATTATACGCTACGATGCCTGAAACTAAAACTGTGACACAGAGGATATCATTTGGTGTAGATGTATCAGAAGGATACAAGGGTACTAGAAAATATGATATTCTTTCAGAGGCCAAATCTTGTGATGATATTGATAAAGACGGGTCTACAAGTACTCCAGTACCACCTGTTTCACATCTAAATCAGCGTAAATAATTTTTTTATTTATGACGTTTTTAATTTTCTTGTAATTATAAATTTGTAATCATATATTATAGGAATAGCAAAAGAAGAACGTACAAGACTTATGGTATTTGTTGTAGTTCGTATTCATCGAACTAGACTATTGGCTACATTAAGTGGCTTGAAATTAGAAGCAGAGATTACTAATTTACATACTAGTTCAACTTTTCGAAAGAAAACACGTCCTCCAAGTTTAGAGTGTTCTTTGACTGGACATATTGGTCGTACTATGATAGTACTCTTAGAAGGTGTGGCGCCTAATCAACAGACTGTTGTTAAGGTTACTGTGGGTAAATCACAGACTTTATATTCAAGTATGAGTCGTCGAACAAAGGATCAAAATTCTGGTTTACTAACAATTGGTGTTGTAAATATTGATATTCCTCAACATCCTGTTGCCCTACATGGAATGATGACAAGAGGAAGCAAGCAACTTTCATCTACCTTACAAGTAAACTATCAATTAGTATTAATTAATACATCATAATTTTCTTTTTAACAATACTATGGTAATTATTATTATAAAGGAACTTCGTGTGGCTCGAACATCTAGTCGAATGGGGCGTGTCCCTACAATCGATGAAAGTGATGCACAAGGATCTATGGGACTACCAAGTGTGACAGCCCAACAAAGTCCTATGGTGCAGAGAATGCATAAAGAAGAAATTAATAAGGTTCCTGTTCTTGAACCTAATGTTTTGCTACAGCCATTAGTTATGCATTTCACTGCCGTCATTCAAGTAATATAAGTAAATTAGGACTGTGATTATTATTTATTTATTTTTTTTCTCAGTGTTTAACTGTCACTGCTGCTTTATTGCCTTCTTTAAGAGCACAATATAAAATGGACCAAGTTACCAGCACTGGATATACAGGAAATAAAGCAAAATTTATAATTGATTTGCCTCAACATACTTTATCATTTTCAACTAAAATCCCGGTTTGAATTTTAAATTATTATAAAATGTACATTATTTACATTGCATTTTAAAATAAATAGGTGACTGAGACAAATTTACCATCAGAAGCTAGTATAGAACTTCCAAAAGTACATGTATCAGCTGAATATATACTTGATGGAGGCTTAAAAACTGGGGAAAATCAATTTTCTGGAACAGGTAAGGTTTTTAAAACTTAAAATTATACATAGATATTTTATTTCAATAAATTAATTTTTTTATTTGTAAGACGGTGCTGTACTACGTCAAGGAAATTATTTGAGTGCTGTGGCTGATATTGGTGTATTTGAACAATCGCTTACAACAGATTTGTTAAACCATTTAGTGTTTGTTCAAAAAGTATTCATGAAAGTTAGTTATTTTATTATTAACTGTAATTTATATTATTTAAATATCTAACACATTATATTTGTAGGAAGTTAATGAAGTTGTTCAAAAAGTATACGGAGGTGAAAAACCTGTACCTATATGGTTAGAAGATAATGACACTAATCGTTCTTCTCCTGTCAAAAGAATATTATTTTCATTGACTGTGAAAATGAGGGTAAATTTTTTTACGTTTTTGATATAATATTTGTAATAATTTTAAAATTGTTAAACTAAATAGTTTAAAATTGAAAGCTAAAGTAATTTGTTTATATTAATATATTTATGATTGTAGCGTATAGAACTTACAGCTACTACCCCAACAAATTGTGCTGTTCGATTGGAAACAGGTTCAGCAGACTTTCAGCTATCAAATAGAGTACAAAATGTATCAGGCTCATCTTATCAAACATCTGAACAAGTTAAAATTTTTGTTAAAGCCCATATTGATGTAAATCTATCACTTGGTCAGGTAATACGGAACCCATTGTTTGAAGAGGCTGATCCTGAATTTCAAAGTTTTGCTTTTTTCAAAACAAGAATAGGTAAAAGTTGCAATTATATTTACATTTTGTATATGAAACAATTATATAATTATATTCTAATAATTTTAATTAAATTAACTTTTTAATTTATAAAATTTAATATTTTTAATATACACTCCTTAATATATTTTTTAATTTTTAGAGTTACGGAATGCTTTCCAAGGAGAAATGGTTGGTGAAGGCGAAGACAAAGAAGTAATACTCATTACACTACGAAGACCTTTAATCTATATTCAACCCTTGGCTGTAGATAAGGCAATATTAGTATGGTTAAACTATAAAAATGCATACGAATATTGGAATGAACAAAGGGCAAGTTTAAATAAAGAGGTTTTGACAGCTACTCAACCATTAATAGAAAAATTACCATCTGATAAAATACCAGTATCACCAAATTTGGGTACTATTTTCTTACAATTAACTGTTGAGGATATGGGTATTTGTGTGCCTTTAAATCCACTTCCCCAGGTATGTATTTATGTTTATAAATTACATTTTAAAATTTTAATTTTATAATTTATTTTTAAGACAACATGGGGTTTAAATCGGTCGATTTTTATGGACTTTGAGTCATGTTCTGCAGTGGTTGTTACACTAGAATCAACTAGTATATCAGCATGTAGTTCTGGGTCTCTTGTCAGTAAGGGTCGTTTCATTGGCCTATGTTTGAGATTTGCTGATGATTTTGATTCATCTCTCGATGATTGGAAGCCTGATATAACTAATGAACTTGTGTCCACTGCCATGAATTTGTGCATAGTGTCAGAAGGAACATATGAAGTATGTAGTCGTACAACTTCTCAAAAATTAGACTCTGTTACAGGTATGTAGGTTTTTATAGTTAATATCATAATAAATATTTTTACTGCTAAATTAATTTAATTATGTATTATAGAAAATGCAAAATGGTTCTTAAATGTAAAATGGCAAATGGAAGGTGTTGACATGCATTTAGATGTAAATATAGGAAAACAGCTTAGTGCATTAGGACATACTTTAACTGCTTTGACTGGAGTACAAGATACTGATGATCCATTATCAGATAGTGACCCTATATCTCAAGACAGTGATATTATTAGACACAAATCAAATATGGAAGGTGATATATTAGCATCTTTAGCCATTGATCCCACTATGAGTGCTAAGACTAGATCAAAGATAATTGAGAAAGAAATGTATGAACAAGCTAAAGCTATAAATGATTTACGTTCATTGGGAGCATCTCAAGGGACTATTGAACATGAAGTAAAGCGTTTACGAGAATTAGAAGCAATGGTTTTCAAAGGATTCAGAAGGTAAGATTTGGTTTAAAATTCATTAGCATTTAATGTTAAGCAATTCGACTTTTAGAGATATGATTCAGAAACTAAGAAGACAAAGCGTAAAAGGCAAATCTAGTTTAAAAGGTAAATTTGGACTTAGTAACAAAAGTTCTACATATAGGTCAAAGTCATTTATTGTTTCACCTACACAAGAAGTATCAGAATTTAAAGAAACTCAAAGGTAAAGTAATATTTAAAAATTGTATTCAAACCAATTAATTCAATATATTAAAAATTTAATAAATAATAAATGTGTTAAGTCCTGACGAAGTAACTAGTTTGAGTAGTGTGGAAAATTCTCCTCAAGCTGGACCACAACGTTCAACATCTTTCAGAGTGACACACCCGGGTCATGTAACATTCAGTAACACTAAAGAAATATTCCGACAAAGTTCATTACCTAGTGCTAGTTCCGAACAAAGTTTAACTACAGAAGGTGATGATAGTTGGCCAAACACAGATTATAGTAGACATATGGATTCAAGGTAATTGTTTTTGAACTTTGAAGTTATATTTATTCATCAAATCCAATATTGTTTTGATAGGGATGACTTTTTGGTTAATCCATTATTTGTGTCGGGCGCTACTCAAAAACCACAAGAACCAAATATTGATTTTGAATTAGATGTAAAAGTTTTCATTAACAGTGGAAAATGTGTATTACATACTAAAGATTCTGTTAAAGAAGATGAAATCAAATTGTAAGTATTTTAAGAATTATTAATTTTTAAAACATTTAGTGACTTTGATTTATTTTTAAGGATGTCTAGAATGAAAAAAGAGCGTAGTTCTTCTGGTGGTGTATTTGAATATGTACCTGGAAGTCCAAATTTACCTAGGCGTTCTTATAAAGATAAATTAGGTGCAAATAGTACATCAAGTTCTCGATTAAGACATCACCAGACAGTCACCAATACATTATCTCAGTTATCTGAACTAACTATATTTCATATTCCTGGACTGGATTTCAAAGTACATTACGCATCAAAAATGGTGTCTGACGAAGGTCAATCCCTCATGTACTCAATTGATTCAAGTGGAGTAATTAGTAGAAAAACAAGTACAAAAAAAGCCAGTCTTTATTGTTGGGCTACACTCCAGAGCATACCAGAAGAGACTATTATATCACCACATATACTCGAATTCCTAGAGCAAACTTTAGCTCCTATACCAGCACAACAGTTTGCCGATACAGGTATTTTTTTCATATTTTTATTTTTATAATAAAATGAAAAAATGTTATCTTTCTTTTTTTGTAGGTACATTTGATACAATGTTTACTACTGACAATGATGATGATTTGTTTGCACCATATTTGACACCTGGACAATATGCTTATACTTCATTTCCTGTGGATGTAATTGTTTATCTTCATGTTCAAACATCAACATTTCGATTTTCATGTTTGCCAGTATCAAGAGTTGAGTGTATGCTGAAGTTGCCATCATTGGATATTGTATTTTCTTCTAAGAGAACTGATTCTTCTAATGAGTAATATACAAATTAATTTATTTATTATTAAATATTTATTAATTCATTTTTTCTTGCACATCTTTGATTATTAGACTTGAAGATTATTATGAAGATTCCAATAGTCTACCAGTTGCAGTTGGAGGTTTAAGTATCACTGGAGTAATGGCAGACTTTTCTATGTATATTTTTCATCCATATGGAGGGAAAAAATCATGTAAATAAACTATTAATTTAAAATATATACATATTCTACATATTTATATGTATTGTTACTTTTTCATAGCAGCCAATCTTAAAGAGCCTCATACTCATACATGGTCACCATTAGCTGACGGCGAACGCAAAGATTCTTTAAGTGTTAATGTTGAATTTATTAAATTTCATTTATCCAGAAGTAGGAAGCTTAATTTTGAATCTGTGCCTGGCCCTAAGACCACATCCGATCAAAGTCATGCCACTATTAGATTTTCTAGTGAGTATTTTTTTTTTTGTCTGTTTAATTATTATTTTTTATTTTTTTTTAACAAACTAACAATTTTAATATTTTTTTAGCCATTGTTGATATAGGATCTGCTTCATTCAAATATGATATGAGGCGGTTGACTGAAATTTTAGCATTTCCCCGTGCTTGGTATAGACGTAGCATTGTGCGCAGACTTTTCTTAGGTGATCTTACCAGAACTGTTCCAAGCAGCGTGTATAGTGACCACAGTAATAACGTGGATGCTGAAGATTCGTTAGTTAATAAAAAATTAATATTGAATGTTTGTTAAATTGTTTTTTTTTTTTTTAGGTATGGAAATTTTGTAACTGATACTAAAGTGAAACCTTCTCGTGATAAACTTCACTTGAATATTAAAGGTGATAAACACTTGCCTTTAGAGAAGAAAAAAAATAACTCGAGCCATGATTCAAGTCCAGACCAAAAATCTAGTAGTGTTGGTGCAGCTGCATGGGAAACATTAGTGATATTTGCAGTAAATTTTAAAAGACTTAATGTACATATGAATATGGGAAATGTAATGGGAAATGTTACGTAAGGATATTCATTTCATTAATTATTTTGGTATTACAATTTGTAATTATAATATTTGTTCAGTTGGTTATCTAAACAATTTCATTCCGAAGGCCGATTATCAATTGGAAGTACTGGTCATAAAAACATGTACATTGGATTAGGTCTTGGTGGTTCCGGACTTGATGCTAAAGGCGGTATTGTCGGTGGCACAATCGAATTGAATAAAATTAACACATATGGTATGCTTTGGTACAAATTATATTTTTCTTTTAATATTTTTTTATGTTTTTATTGTTTATAGTTTTGATTAGAGAAGATCCTGGTTCAGAGCCTCGTCATACTCTTGGTTTAAAATTATCAGCCCTTGAACTTCGTTTAGATTATATGGGCACAGCAGTATTAATGTCTAGAGTTAGCTCACTTGAAGTGGTTTTAAAGGATGAATGGAAGGTGTTGAATAAAACCATATCAACTGATAGTATACATGACTCTAGCAAACGTCCAGGAATCGTGTTTATGCATGGTGATCTTGGTTGGGATCAATTACAGATGATGATATCTAAAAGCACATCCTCAGATATAATGAAAATGTTCTATAAATTGGAAGAATTCTTCTCACAGCAGTTTAAATCCAGCAAACGAGTTTTTTCAAGTCTACAAGACCACAGAGAATCAATTAACAATGAGAAAAGTTCAAAAAAGAAAACAGTGAGAAGACGTTTATTGATCTCAACTTCAAGTCCAGATAGTATGTACTATTATATAAGTTTAAAATGACTTTTATTTAATTAATTTTTGTTTACTATAATTATTTTTAGATATAAGTTCAGATGAATGTAAACATCACCATCGACATTGGCAACGTGCATTAGAAGCAGTTTCTGGATTAAGATTATCCACATTAAAGTACCCTTTGCCACATTGGGGTACTGTTTTAGGTGGAAAAATGGATTTACATGGTGTCAATATATCTTTAGCATGCTTTCATGGCATTAATTTTAAATCAAAGTCATGGGCATTATTTTCCTTAAAAGAACCATGTATATCATTTGCTACTGAAGCTCATGAAGTGTTTAATTTTGAAGGTATGAGGTTTCAAGTATTATTTATAAGAATTTTCATCTAAATTGTATTTTTATTTTATATACATAGATTCTGGACCATTATGTAGAGATGACTTGGACATAAATATAGTACAAAATCTCACTTTTAGCTTGGGTATGGAGGGTACTGTACGGCCACAACACAGTATGGCAACTGTGTGTAAGTTTAGTCGTAATGTCCTTTTTCCACCTCAATTTAAAACTATCCAAGAATGGTTTAATTATGCCTTTGCATTAAGTGAAATAGATGGTAAATATTTTGTATTACTGTTTTATAACTATTAAACTTAATAAAATATTTTATTCAAAATATGTAGAAGTTGACCGTTTCCCAAGCTTAGAACGTGAGAAACAAGATACATCCGAGTCAGCACCACGCTCACGTACACCAAAACCTCAAGAGAACTTAACTCATACGCGTGAAGTCATATTTGCATTACCTACTTTACAATTGAATCTAAAAAGCAACCACACACAGCCTGTCAAGTTACCTTCTCCATATGATATCAAACCTATAGTTGAGTGTAGTTTTATAACAGAGTTTGAAGATCATATTTTTGTTACTGTAGATGCAGAAGCTTTTTTCTTTCTACATGATCTCATTACGTCTTATATATTAGAAAAAGATAAAGTAGTAAGTTCTTGAGAGTTAATGTTTATTGTTGTTATTTTTTGTTAATTAATTAATTTTTTTAATTTAGTCTTCTATGACTAATCGGCCTCAAAGTCCAGAATCATCAAATACTGGAAATACTAGTCAGCCTACGATGGAATCGCCTCAATCATTTACTAATGATTGGAGGGATTATAATTGTACCACTTGGCATTTAGAACCAACTGTCAGGTATAGAAAAATAACAATATTTAAATAATTTTTAACAGAAGACAATGTGTTTTATGACTTAAAAAATAATATATTTAAATAAATTTTGAATATTTTTTTTATTTTAGATTGTTGTCTTGGGGAGGTAAAAGTATTGAGCCTTATGGCGTAGACTATATATTACAAAAGCTTGGTTTTTCACATGCTCGAACGACCATACCAAAATGGATGCAAAGAGGATTCATGGATCCTTTGGACAAAGTATTATCAGTGCTTATGTTACGAATGATAGCAATAGCACGAGAAGAAGATGTTGTCCGAAGGGATGATCCTATATAAGACTAAACATTAAATTTAAAATAAAATTATTCCATTGGATGTGACAATTGCATTCTTTTATCATATTAAAATATTATACTGAAAAAATAATATTATATTTTTTACAGGAAAAGTGATTCTATCTACTTAAGCTTGTCTTTGTCCTATTCATTATGGTCAAGGCAGTTATTTACTAAGTGTTTTATACAAACCAAAGATTAGTTATATTTTTTATTATTCACGCGCAAATTAAAGGCTGCATTGAATTAACAATATTTAAGATAATTAACATATTATTATCTATAAACAAAATTATTGTATAATAAAATATTTCTTTCCTCTTTTACATTTGGATAATTCTTAAAAATTGTTTAGTATATGAATTATTAAAATGTATTTTTTATTTTATTTTGTTATTTATACATAC
Source organism: Melanaphis sacchari (assembly GCF_002803265.2). Classification (NCBI taxonomy): domain Eukaryota; kingdom Metazoa; phylum Arthropoda; class Insecta; order Hemiptera; family Aphididae; genus Melanaphis; species Melanaphis sacchari. The sequence continues at coordinate 337,519 of NW_020270439.1, read as the reverse complement.
ATAATAAAATAATAAAATGAATATATGTGTATATTTTTATGGTATTTTGTTGTGAGAATTTATAATGAAAAAAATTTAAATACAAATTATAGAATAGTTTCAATTGCTATTCTGTAATTTTTACACATAACTATTGGTTATTACTTATTAGATTGCATCGATTTAGATGAAAATATCATAAATTAAAATTAAAAGGGAATTATCTAGATTAGGTTTATATAAATTAATATTTTAAACGTTTTTTATATTACAATATCTACAATACGTTGATGTTAATTTTTTATTTATTTATCTATTAGATTTATGTACGAATTATGTTCATAAAGAAAAGTTGTGGTATTAATATTATATAAATGTAATTTTCATCATTTAGTTTGGGTAAATTTGTTAAAATCAGTTAAGTTTTAAATTTAAATTAATATTCAATGAAATATTACCTTTTACAGGTTTATTAGAAGTTATTAGAATTTTGCACAAAATACTTATATTAGGTACTATTTTTTGACATGATAATTTTCTTCTTTTTTTTTCGCTTTGAAATATGATAAAATTTTAGTTTGTGAGAAGATAACTAAGGAATACAATACAAAGTTCTTTACAAATTCTTAAAACATCTTAAAAATATCAAAAATAAATATTATGTACACTATGTTATGATAAACATATGAAGTTCAAACTTTGAGAAATTGGGATATTTTAGTAAAAAAAAAATGATTATAGTTATTAGGTATTTATTTTGTTGTTATTCAAAAAATAAATATTTTTAAGGACTACTTTTCACCATTTATTACATAGGAATGGAAAAAAAACTTAAAAATGAGTGCCGCGATACTAGATAGAAATTTGTAAATACTAAATGTAATAAAGATTACAGTAGAACTCCTCTCATTCGCTCTCGGCTGGTCCGCCGTTCCGATTGATCCGACAATAGTATAATCGATATGAATACTATGTAATTTAAAAATACAATTTGGATTTTCTACTTTATAGAAGATATTATATAAAATTGATTGCTAGTTTAATATTTCCCTTATCGCTTGTCCGCTTTAGTACTCCGACCTCTCTCGTATCGTTTCTATCGGTGTGCGTATTTTGGAATATTGCAGTTAAGTCTAGAATGTCATTTGTTAGACAAAAATCTATAACTGGCTTTTTTCTAAGTAATGTAAAATATAATACATTTCTGATATTATCTTGTATATAATATGTAAATAAAAAAATATTCTGTATATTCTGATAATCTGACTTTTTTCGCGTTCCGACCACACCCCCAGTCCCGAAGGTGACGAATTATAGAGGTTCTACTGTAGTCTGTAATTTAATTCTTAAAAATATAACCAGTTTATTAAAATTATAACTTCTTACATCAGTTTCTATTCAACCACTTATGCGTTAAGTCTTTAAATTGTAAGTTATCTCATTTGAAGAATTCGAGTCCACTAATATATATATATTTTGCTAATTATTTTTCCTTGACTTAGCGGAACGACACTGACGTAGATCAACTTGAGAATTCCTATTTTAATTTAGCTAATTATTTAATTTTGAATTTTGACGTTTTTTTTTTTTCGTTGTGAAAGGGAACCGGAGTTAATTTTGACGTTTTTTGTTGTTTATTTTCTCTGCGTAACGTCTCGTCAGTTGATTCTATGTTTTTAAAATTTTAAAATTCTTGATTTTAAATACCATTTAACCCTCAAATTAATTGTTTCCTTATAAAAGATCGGCACGGTTATCGTTCAGAGTGTTATTTTCGTAATATTTGTTTAGCAACTTTATTTATGATTATTTTCTGTGTCAGTGTCGGATCGTAGACGTATATAATTTATACCAACCTCAACAAAGCTTTTGATGCTATAGATCATAAATAAGCTCTCATTCGTATTCTTAAAGCATCCTGTTTTGGTTAACCTTTATTGTCCTAGTTAAGTCCTACCTTAGTGAAAGGTATCAATGGGTAAAAGACGACTAAAAGTATTTGGTGTCAATGTGTCAAATCTAGCTTGTTCCTGGTTTTGTGCGGGACGCATCTGTCGTTTCTGTTCTCCATATTCATTAATAATGTTATTATCATGTTTTAAACGAAAGCAGCACGCTGTTTTTTTAAGGTTTTTCAATAAGCTGTTGGCGCGTATTATGGCCAAGTAAAAAACTGGTACAACAGAATTAAAACAACGAATGAAAATAATCGTTAAGCTTTATGATTAAATATCTTCTATTTTTCGTATGACTGGTAAAGCACGATTGACGAATATTTTCAACGAGCACTTGTGGTAGTCGTGCACTCGTATGGGACCAGGTTAAGGTATTTATAATATAACAACATTAAAGATGAAAATATATAATAATTATTATGTCTAAAAACTCTAAAATAATAGGTACCAAACACCTAATATTCTTATTAATAAAAATTGTTAATCTATAGAAAAAAAAAAAAAATAAACAAAAGAAAAACGTAAAAGTATTGTTTTAATTTATTGAAGTGCAAAATACTCGATACTTCCTATAAATGTACTTCATTGAAATTAAAGATATAATCGTATCTTAGATAGGTAACATCCAACCATGAGTTATAATAAAATTTTCAGATTTTCAAATTGTTGTATCTATGTAGTAATTGTAATAAGACTAATAAGAGTAATAGGTACAACAATAAACATATTATGCGTCATTTCAAATTTATTGCTTAAAGTCTAAAACATTTATAACATTTTAATGATATATAGAAATTAATATGATTTATAGATATAATTTCTGAAATTAGTCAATCGCTAAAAATAAAAAGATATTTATATTTGTTTTAAATTTTAATCCGCAAGAACTTGAAATTTTTTGACTGTCATTAGGTAAATTATTATTTTCAGAATAAAATTTGTAAAATTTTTAGACTAATTTTAAATTTATTTATAACGCATAAACCTGTAGTTTACACCATTATCCTGCAGTAAGTCGCCAACCCGGCACATAGGTAATGAACTGTCACCATTAACTTACAATTTTAAAATAATTTTCTTTTTCGTGTCTATCAGCAATGTCATTATATTTCTTTTTGTATCTGATTTTGTAATTCACTAATTTTAATAGTTTGATGACCTCGTAATTTGGTTCCCTAAAGAGATTTCTCTTCTAGAATTTTGCGCGTGTCAATCTATATTGTATCTACGCTTCATTAGATCGAGTTACCCGATACGAGATACATTCTAAAGGCGAAACATACTAATTATCATAGCGATTTTCTCGGTTATATTTTAATTATTTTTTTAACTAGTTATAATAATATTTAATATATGTTATCGATGTTATTAGTCTCTCGTTATAATTTAAAAAGACTAATTTTCGGTTGTATTATAACATTTTTTTTTTTTTGGGTTTTGAAAGCTCTATTAATTATTCTAATCGATATTTGGTATATTTTTAATAATGTTATATAAATTGAGTAGGTATTATAGTGTGGTAGGGTAAATAATTTTGTAATACATTATTCTGTTCACTTGGGACTTAGTCCTTTGAGAAAGGTTTACATTTATTAGCATTCAGAATATTCATTTATCCCCATTCATTTGCAGGGGAATTGTGAACATCATTTAAACATACTATTTAACAAATTTCATTTATATTTCATAATCATATACAATTTGGTTAGGTATTATTGTACTATTTTATTAACGTACTATTAACCAATATCATTCGCAAACTAATTTAACATTGAAGTAGCTTTTATACGTATTTGTGCAATAGTTTACTAATCGTTTAACATTGTCGATTTAAAGAATAAAAAATATAATGTCTTAACATTTTTTTTCAAAAAATTTTTGGTTTAAAAATAAAGTATTATATGGAGTTTCCTACATTAATTAATGTAGTATCTCGTATGCAAATTGTATTCTAGATTTTTGTCTAAGCACGGAATTTATTTATTAATAATTATTTTTTAAAAAAGTATTTTTGTTTTTTTCTGTTTTATCCTTATTTATTGTACACGTTAAAGCAAATAAAAGTTTATAAAATAATTTTTTTGGTAGTTAAAAATACATTCATTAAATTTTCTATTTTTATACTTTAGAGTTTAGACTTGGAAATTAAATGTAAGTTTTTAAACACTTGAATTACTTGTAAATAAATTGATAAATAAGAATTTAGGTTTTTGTATTGTAATGTTATAACTTATAACTCTACAATTTATATTAATATTATTAATCAAAAATATATTAAGTATTATACCTCTCTTTTTTACGGTACCTCTTTTAAACTTTACCTTACAGAATTTTAAAAATATCACGTTTAAAACGGTTTCGTGTTAGTTTAACGATTTCATAAAGTTCAATATTATTAAAAGTGCGTAGTAACTAGTAAGTACATGCTGCAAACTATAAAATATACAATCATATGAGAATATTGTGATTTTATAATAGAATAATGTAATATTGAACGGCAGATGGTTTTTTTTTAGCTCTGTGGATTTATACCCTTTATTTATATATGTGTGTGTGTGTTTGTGCTCTGCTTACTGGGTCGAGAGTAATTTGGTGCAAATAATGTTAGAAGTTTTTATGGTTGAAAAGTAATATCTGCAGTCTGTACACGGGAGTTAATAATAATTCAGTAACCGAATAGAATTTTTACAAACACACTGTCGGTAACTATACCTATCTATATTTTTATTTTTAGATAATAATAAATAACTTTGTTCGAATGTCAACCTTGTTATTATTTTTATATAATCATAATAAAACAGATCCACATAATACAATATAATATTTTTATTTAGTAAAACGTGAACCTTTTTTTTTTCTGGAAAGTTTCAGGCAGACTTTTGTGTATCAAGTTAGTAGTTACGTTTATACTATACATCATAATGTTCTCTGTATACTTACTAGATACTATATAGTATATAGATAAACGTGTCTGATATTTGCAGTTTTGCAGGTAAACTAACTAGTTAAGTATAAAATCACTAATAATAAATAGTATAAGGTATAAATCTACAGTTACTAAATTTAAAAACTCATGAAAGATAATGTTTTAATAATGTTCTTGATTTATTGTGCTTACACACGCGCACACACACCGAAACGATTAACGGGGTTTGCTGAAGGATTACGTGTGAGGTCAATGTAAAACAGGATTATATGCAGTGATGGTCGATCTACCGGAAGGATTATCCCAAATTAATTCAACAAACAAATTTAAAAAAAAAGGTTTTGAAGTTGTTTAATTTTTTTATCATCGGTTTTTATAATATAACTATAACGTTGTGTATGAACGGCGATCCGTGGATTTAATGTCTAGATTAGAATTGAGCAATTTCCGGGAACGTAACTTGGTAAACATTTCTGGAAATATTGAACAATTCAAGAGAATAAATTATTATTTATTGATAATTAATAATTAATGGGGTATTTTAATTAGATATTCAAATGTTTCGACATTATATATCTTGTTTATTTATAAGTAAAAAACAAAATTTAATGTAACTTTTTTTTTAATCGATCAAAATTAAACAATAAAAAAAAAGAGAGAATTGTGTCTTTGTGCATCGAACATTTTAATTGTAATAATACGATATGAAATATTATTTATAATAAAAGAACTTAGATTAATTAACTTTAATAAATTAAAATTCAATAATGTTAACCCAATTATGATATATATTTGTGTACAAATTTTCTTAAGCATGTATTAATTTAAACATCAGATCGAAAATTAATAATAGTTTATTAATATAATTTTGGAGCGATTTGTATTTAAATACTTCATTTAGATACTGGCTAAGATATCTATTAAATAATTAGTATAAAATATAATAATAAAGTTGTGATAATAATGTTATCATGATATAATATTCACAGTGTAAAATATGTTTCAATGGTGATTTCTGTTGACCTTTGATAAATGTATTCTGTCTTACGATATCGATATACGTGACAAAAAAATCGAAGGATATTTTCAATTTAAAACGTCCCGACTGATAAATAATAATTTATTTTTGAAACATTAAAAATAAAAATAAAAAACATGAATCATGAAATATCTAACAGATTTACGTAGGTATACCTTATATACTCACTGTGATTATTCTAAATATAGTCCGCCAACATTCCACAACCCCGTGCGACGTGCCTATTGTGATCACATCATTTTTTCGATAATATTGTAAATTTTAATATTATTTTACTATTACCTATTTAATATTTTAGTAATGCGTGTCGATGAATTATTATTTCGCGGCCCCTACGGACGTTTTCATTCCTCGCCGTGAACTCTTCGAACATCTATTCAATATAAGTTTTTTGTTCGATTTGATTACGCAGAGGTAGACAGATCTGTCAAAGCGCGCGTTTCGTCCGTACAACGTACGCCGCAGAGACTGTTGTCCACTGTGTTTTCTATATCGCGGGAGTATACCAGTATAAAGGTTAAATTTTGTGCAGACAAACATTGACAGTAGTAAAATGAATTATTATCTAGTGATGGTAATTTTGTTTTTATCCGTAACAGGCTTATGTTTTATTAGGTACGCGTCGCATGATCGATGACCATCGGCCTGCAGCGGGCAGCGGCGATGACACGAGTCGAAATAAATTTTTGAACACAAATCCGTATCGTAAAAACCGATTTCAGATTATTTAAATTCGTTTAATAATACCGGAAAAATGATTGTTAAACTCGATTTTTCATAATAATATGTTTTATTGCGTTACATTGGTATGGAAGTTTTTTTTTTACTGACTATAGAATGAAGAAACCTCCAAAAATATATTTTGCTCAATCATAACATATTATAATAATTGTGTCGATTCGTTGTGGCCTAATCTTTAAAAATTTAATCAAACGAACAAAATACTGCTCCTTTATGATAATGACTGTGTTCAATGTTGTGTACTGGCCGAATTTCAGTACGTCGAAAAAATCAATTCTCGCGTCACACAGTTGCTTGAGCAATGTCCATAATTTCATACACAGTTATTCACATGTATGACTTGGGTCAACATTCTCTTGGGACTTCAACCATTTTATTGTGACGCTGTCCACCTCATTATTTAATATTATAACTTGCAAGTTATAGAAACGTGACATAACTCTTGTATGCTTCTAAAATCTGCTTTTAATACATATACTGAAGGTATATAATAATTACATAATGAAACTATTTAGCTTTATTATTTATAACCCTATAAAGTTAAGGGGCACTAAATCGTATACTAAGCATGTTTCAGATAGGCATACCACATTAATAATTATATGATTCACTATTATCATCATAGTTATAAGTTATTATTAAATCGCTCATTCTTTGATATATTATACTGTACAGTGTACAGGGTGTTTCATCCTATTTGTTTTTTCAGGTATACAACGTTATTCCCTGTCAATTATATTTTAATATACTCTAATATAATGATTTGAATATTTGCAGTATTCTGTTTCAAGTTAAAACTTACATATAATGTCAATCGAATAATATTGTTAACAAAAACCTAATACAGCTTTTGAAGTTATAATAAAAATTATGTCTTTATCAATTATTGGAATTGTTTGATTACTGTTTAGAGTTTAGGTACCTAAACTAAAAATTTTTTATACATTTTAATATTTTATAGACTTACTAGCCCGGGATTTTCTCATCAAGTAATAATTTTCAAAAATATGAAGATTAAATTGTTTTTATTTTTTAAATGCGATGATTTGTTGTGCGTTTTAAATTTTAGATTGTAAGTAATCACTGTTAGTTTAAGTGATTAACTACAATTGTTGAATTATTTATAGGTATATTAATATGAATATCGATGTAATTTAAACAAAATTAACCAATTTTTTTATTTTTATTTTCGTTTTATTTCGGTTAGTATTTTTATATTTGAATACGACGCGGTATTTTAAATATTAAAAATAAATAAATACAAAAAGTGATAAGCTTATTATATAGTATCGTTTATTTTATGTTGTAACAAGAAGGTTAAAAAATAAACACAAAATGTAGTTGGATTAAAAATATTTTAATTTTAAAAGTAAATAAAATGATGCATTTTTCGTTCATATTGAATAAGTATGGACAGAGCGAGAAAAATAAAGCATTATGGATGGGGTTTCTATGAGTATTTTTTTTTTTTTTTATAAACACTTAATGAAATATATCTCTTCTTAATTTATTTTGTATTGCATATTTATATGGTAATTTAACTAATGTCAAAACGATTGATTACTTTGTTTCCTAAGGGACTTACAAACCTTTCTTATAAAACAATTTACCCGTACTTTGATATATTGTGCAGCGTAATCTATCCATTATTTTTATAATTTCTTTTATTAATACAAGCTCTAAAAAGTTTTTACAACGATTTAACTTTGATATTCAAGTAACAAGAAATTACTTTTAGTTCTCAAATAATGTATTTTTGATCGTCCTATTTCGCTCTGCCCACCTACATTTAAGGTCGTAATGTTTCCAACGAGTATTATCTGTTGGTGTTCAACTGTGAATTGGCTATACACAAGTGTGTACTTAGCGTAGTTTAAATGATTAATAACTACACAAGTTTGAAGTTTGTTTTCATTGTGTTTGTGTATAACCTATACATATATCACAGCTAAATCTAAACTCAACTACATATAATATAATAATTATTGAGGTAACGGTTAAGATATAATATTTTTTTATAAACTTATAACGATCTAGCATTGTAAAATTGTGGTCAATAACATAAGAAACAATAATAAATATGACGCGAACGTCAGTTGTGTGCATGGTATGTCACCAGCGGATTTTGTTTTCGGCCCTTTCGTAGGATTCGTGTGATGTTTGCGGGTGATCGTTACCACTGCATTCGTTTGGTTTGTTGGCACGGTCATGTTGCAGTACATGTCATCGCAGCAGGATACGCACACCTGTAAATAAATTACTGTGTTTAATGAGTTTTTAAATGTATTGTTCACAAAATTTTGATTAAAATAAAATAATTGCTATCACATTTTAACATCGCGAAATGATGGTTTTAGCCATAGGCGTGATTTCGTTGAATGTTAACTGCAGGAAAACTGGAAAATCTTTGGTCGCAAGTATTTTTTTTCAAATTATACTCGAAGAAAGTAAAATACCTATATCTATACGAAATCACTTGTTCGCTTGAGGTACCTTTTATTGTTTTTTACCAAAATGAAGCTACTGATACTTTTATATTTGTTCGAAATACACATCATTAAATTAATTTAAAATAAATAATAAAACGACAACTAGCATTGACTAACCAAGTGGTGATCAATGGACGATAGTCACGCGTGTCGCCCTTATACGTTGGAAAACTGTGCTAACTATCATAATAAAATGAAAAATGTTTCGGGCGTGTCCGCGGTGCTACGATACTACGTACATAGTTTGACCTTAAATTTGCAGAACATTCAAGTGCAAGATCTTACAACCCCCAGATTTTGCCTATATCTATGGTATTTTAAATATGTATATAATGTACGTACAGTAAGATTTATATTTTATAGAGAAAATTAGTTTTAACAGCGCCTGTATGTAAAAAGTACGTTATAGTACCTGTATGTCTTCTTTGAATGAGTAAAAAAACATAATTTAAATAAGACTTTCACTGGATTATTTAAGAAAAAATTATATATATGCATATAGATAGATATACTTTTAATGGAATTAAGGTATTGCCGTATTGATGACAAAAATAAGGTGAAATCATAATATTATAATTATATACATGGGCAACTGTGAAAATTTTTATTAAACATAAACTTTGTAAAATAATTTAGACTCGTATTTATATTAAAATAGGTAATATATTGTGGACCTTATGGTTTATGTATATAATTTAAAGAAGAGGATATTAAATAATTTTTCCTTATCAATTATTTAATTTAATTATAGGTACCTACTTTTTTTTTTTTAAATTAAGCATTTATTATATTGCAGTTTATTATTATTACTTACCTATTATGTACGTAAATAAACTATCATATTTTTTAAATTTAAATTAGTTATTATTAAAATAAAAAGTTCTTAAACAATAAATAAATAGGTAGGTAAATAATATATAGCATGTTAATTTATAGAGTTTAAGAGGATTACTTAACCTTTATTATTTTATAACATTTAAATTCAATGTACCTATAAAGGTTTAGTCAGGTAATAACAGTTCATACATGATAATACAGATATTCACATTAAGTAATATAAAATATAAATATATATATATAATACATCATTAATTGTTGTTTATTGTTTTTTTATTCTTTGTTTATAGTGCAGCAGTTTTACATTGTGAATTTTAAATATCAAAAAAAAGAATTCTTGATTGATAAGAATATGTAAAATTATTTTTAGTAGCACTTTATTAGTTAAATTGTATCAACAGTCGAAATGTATCTGATGTAGAATTTAAGAAGTGTATATTATAGTGAATAGTGATTGATTAAAATGAACAATGGACAAACATCACAATGGAGTTTTTTTTTTTGTATTTCTTCCGGCCATCTATTTAATGTTTAAATCCCATCCACAACATCTTACCTTTCCATTTTATTTTATCTCTTGACATTACATCGATTTATTATTATTTTTGTCTCTTTAAATCAAATGTATCACGCTTAGTTTCCATTCAACGCCCACTGAATGTCTAGACCATATTAATTTTTATCAACACAAACGGTTTTTCATCTACGTTTATAGTACTCTACGGTTTATGCCGAAACGTTCGAATTAGTTCCGAAACGTACCTACAAATTGGTTCCTGGGTTGTTAAAAATTGCAGCTTTTGTTATTTTTATTTTAATTAAAAAATATACAATAAACATGAATAAACATAATATCCTTTTTTTTTTTTTTAATTCATACATTTCTCTTTTTTTATAAGTATTATGTGAGGTAAAAAAATATTAACAACATTTTGTATACATTTTAATCTATTAATTTCATTATTTTTATATTTGTCTATTTCTGTTTTTAAATATTTCCTTATTTTTAGACTTAGATTCTGTAATCTGTTTGTATTTCACAGTTCTATATGTTTTAATTTTAATTTATTTTAGTATATCGATGAATTAAAAGATGTTCAGATGTGCAGAATAGATAAGCAACTATTGAACTTGTGAAATAATTCACAGTAATTAGTTGTCCGTTCTATGCTACTTGTATATTCAATCTATATTGTCGGTGGATATGAGTTATCTTTTTTAATTTAATTTTCTAATATATAATCTTAGAGAATTCTTCGAGGTTTTAATGACATAAAATCATATTAGTATTTCAATCGTTAACTTTTTTGGGCGATAATAAGGATACGTCTAAAAACAATTTTAATGTTGTCCTATTTCGAAATCGTTATTTTTAAATTTCTTTGAAAGCCTTAATTTAATTTCTGTATGCCTGTATCTTCCTTAACCATGCTTGGCCCAAGTGAAATTGATAACCTCTTAATTGAACTAAAGGTCATACTTTAGAGATCGTTATATGAATGGTTATTTTAAAGTCTGCATATATTTTATCCTAGCTTAAATAATTTTTAATTAAACGAAAAGCTTTTGTATACGTATTGCTAAGTTTCATTTGAAGAAAAAAGAAAATTAGAAGGTTATAGTAGTGATTTTTAACACCATAAATTGAAAAACTTGGTAAACATTTTTTGGACAACTTTTAAAACTACCGTCAATAAACACAGTTTTTATCTGACATAATATTTTCATCTACTAATTTTTTTTTTTTAATCCAAATTTATAACATTTTAATACGATAAGTCGTTAATTTATTTATTTTTATCACTGTTAATAAATTCTATATTCTAGGAGTTTTTAACGCAAACAAAAACGTAAATTATGTTGCGTTCCGTTGAACAAAGCCGATTCATATGTCCACGCGAAAATGATAATACTGATATATTAAGTACATAAAAAATCTTTATTTAATTTATAAAAATATAAAAATACACTAATGTAAGTACAAGATGCTTGGTGAGCGGTGTTCCGACCTGACTCTGAAATTATTGCTAAGACAAGAGTGTGAGTGGTGTTACGATTGGCCTCAGAAATACTGATAACCAAGACAGTGAGTGGTGTTACGATGTGCCTTTAGGCGTCTTGGATATCTCTGTCTGATGAGCTCTGGCTCATGTTGCCTTTATAAATGGTTTTCACATAATGAGAATTGGCGGCGAGGTGGTGACTTACAATGACACGTGCACCCTCGATTCGTGATCAGTGTTTTAGTAAGTGATAGCTCTTGTATTCTCCCCAGAAGCGATGTTTTCTGAGAAGTCCGCGGAGTGTAGTTGTGTTTTAATTGCTTAATTAAATAATCCAATGCTCAAACCATCCGTTCTGGCCTTTCATTGTCTGTGTCATTCGCTACGCGGATCATGTGTCACCTCGTTATGTGAATACATGTGTTATAAATTATCGATATTATTACATAGTCCCGGAATGTATAAGTATTACAATAAAATATTCAATATTATTACAGGGCTTGTGATATAAATTATTAGCGTTATTACAGGGTCCGTAATAATTCAATCACTATATGCACACTTAGTGGTTATTGCGACGCGTTACTGAATGTCTGAATGTCGTATCGACTAACGAGTAACGACCATAGATATCCGTCAATATTGATAATGATTATTGATTTTATTATGGTTTTTATCAAAATGATAAAATATTTTGTATGTGTTTATAATCATGGAAAATATGTTATAATAATAAATATTGAATCGTATTTCGTTTTTTTCTTAAGTCTTTATCGGGAACCAATCCGGATGTGTATCTTGAAATGTCGGTAATCGATTTAGATGTCAATCTTCAGGTATGGAGATCAATTCGAAAGCAGCTGTTTATGCTACTGCCATCGTTTATTTTTACCTGTTATATTTATATAAGAAAGTAATGACTATTTTATCAATATACAAGCATTATTTTAAGTCACTGACCATAATGCATACGTAATATAACTAGCTTTTAGTAGTTGGTATTTAGTATTTACCACCCTACCAACCATTTGTTCCTTCACCCATATCTGTTTTTAATCAATAAATTAATAGGATACGATAACATTTACATTGGTAGTTCATTAGAAAATTGTTACATTAGTATGGTGGGTATTTAGCTTACTAATTACTAAATCAATATAATTAATTGTAATGATATTGAGAATTATCTTCTCTCCTCCTACGTCACTTAGATCCACCACTGTTGACAGAATAATTCTTCAGTTAAATTCAAAATTCTAGGAAAATCGTTCGATTTTTCTCAATTGTTCCCAACACTTTAAAAATTCAAAAATTTGTCTTATTTAATGATAAATTAAATAAGACACAATGCTAATGATAAATTACACAATTTAAATATTTGATTATTATTAAGTATTACATAATAAAAAAAGTGTTAACGAACTAATAGGCTTTTTCTCACCTAAGTACATTAATTATGGAAACATTCTATATCATGTATATTCTTAAATATTTTATTTTTTAAAAGTATACGATGTAAAAAAATATACCAACGACGCTGACGCATTTGATAATACGTAACTAATACTCGATAGAATATATATTATAGTAGTTTAACTTACAGTCTGCCTGTCAATGCTTAGACAACCGACAGTGGACGGATGACATTCTGTTCGGTTAGCACATTTTTTGTTCACAATAACACTAGTTCCAGTCGAATCCATTATGTGCAATGTTTGGCAGTAGTCAAGATCTACGAACACATAAATTATTTCCATTGAAGTTTATAATTATAACTGATACATACCTCGAGCACATGGTTTATCAATGGCATATTGGTTGCATGTCAAATTGTCTGATACGTTTACGCAAGTGTAGCAAGTTAAATTTTCTGAAATAATTAAAGCAATCTATGAAATATGTAAGTACAAGATCTTTAAATAATATATCTTTTCATATCAGTTACTTTAATATCAGTCAGTATTCTGTACAATATTATTGAACATTCAATATTATTGTTATCACTATTTATTTATTTAGTAATTGTATGCCTTTAAATAAAGTGCATCGGGTCGGAGAAGCTGATGTATATGTTTTATAACTCGGTATACATAATAAACCTAATATAATGCATGTTGCAATTCTATTTCATAGTATGTAATTGGCTAGGACTCAAATTGGCCAAATTATATTTAAATTAGATTTGAAAACAATATGTGGTAGATGCATAGTATATATAAAATGTGTTTTATTTTGTTTTGTAAATTTGATAGTATCTTAAAAAATATGACCTACAGTCTGTTTATTGTAAGTTTATTTTATCTCATCAAAATTTAATTGTAAAGCATAAACCTCATAGTTAAAGCATATTAATTAAGTCTGTGTGAAGGATGTTTACTTGTTTGTACATAAAGTATCAAAATTCAAGCATAAATTGAGAATTAAAAAAAAAAAATCTGACAGTGTATTTTAATAGAATGTTTTATGAAAACCTAACGATGTGATCCATCAAATATAGCGTGAAAAAATTATATACCATAATAATTATAATAATAATTGAAAAGAAAATAATTAATAAAAATATTGGCATCATTGTGGCATTTTTTACCATTAACTTAGTTGTTGATAGATTTAAACAGTCATTATAAGTTCTGCAAAAAAAAATATTTTTAGAGTTTATTTTTTATAACTGATGGCATTTAAATTGGCAAGCTTAAAGTTTTCTATGTTCATTTAAATATAACAATTTGTGAATTTAAATATGGACAGTATTACCAGGGGCGCCGTATTATGGTGGTGGTGGTGGGGGGAGGTGCGGGGTGTCTTTTGCCGATTTTTTTTCCTATACCTTAATATGGTTTGGGCTTACAAAATCCGAGAAATTGGCCCGGTTGGTAAATTAAAGGTCCGAAGTAAAATTATTAATTTCATATAAAAGTATGAATAACACAATAAAACATATTTGTTATAAGTAGAAATTAAATTATTAACACTATTAACTATTAAGTATATTAAAATTAAAATGTGTAGAATATTCTATTATCGGTAAGAATGTTTTTAGAATGGACTTATTATAGCTGGCGATGCCCGACGTGGCAGGTTCTTCTAATTTCCAGTAAACATCTTAATTTTTATACCTATTGTATAAAAACAAATACGAGACAACTCGACGAGCTCTAGATATTGGAAACATGAAGCAAGTCAAATAAACTTAATAAAAGGCTGTTGATACGTTTGCTAAAATTAAGAATAAAGGAATTTTCTCTTATTTAAATTTAACTTTTAGTTTATTTGATTTATTGATTGTTGTATTATTTAATAACTAAGATTTTTTACATATTTTACATACATACATCTTACTGGTAAATGATAGTTATTACTTATTACTTATAATTATTATTTTATTATCACCATTAGTGCTAAATAATTGCTTAAATATTCTGCATCAAATATTTAACTTTAATTTTGTAGTTTATACTAAAAGAAGTCTGGTGAAAAAAATATTTCGCTAGCTTTAAATGACGACATCTCTATTTAAAACTTAAAATGGCGCCCCTAAGTAAAATAAGACATCAATTCTGATGTTAGAAAAAATATTATTATATTAAATTTTATCATACTAGTACGTATTGTTAGTTTTTAACCGTGATGTATTTGAGGGCTGATTGGTATAAAGAATACCATCACACTAAGAAAATTTAAAGTTTTTCTAAATGAACCTATTATTTTACATTATAAATGAAGAAATAAAGCTCAAAATAAATTTAAAAATCGATTTACTATATATAAATAATTCTTCACAGATGTGTCACACACACTCTATATGGGTTTTGTTTTCATTAAAAAATTAATAAAATAATAAATATTTCATGTTTTATTATTGTTTTAAAAACAGATAATTGATTATAAATTTTAAGAAAATGTTTACATATATTTTCACTATGCTTTTATTGTCTTTCGAGTACACCAGTTGAAGAAAATACAAACTAAAAGTATTTATTTTAGAATTTGTTTCAAATTAAACTTTATGATTTAAAACTATTATGATATTGAAAATATTTTATCTTAATCATTAAATTATTTTTGAGTCTAAAAAAAAAGTTTAATGAATTGTTTAAATTTATTGTATACTCGTATTTTAATAAATTATTGTAAAAACATTGTGTAGGATTCCGTATTCCATCTTAAGATTCTTAGTCGCGAGAGAATTGGTTTGACAACCATATGTTTTGACTTAAGTTTTTGGGAAAAAGTTTTTAGGGTAGTAAGACTTTTCAAAAGTTTCGTTTAACATATCTGTCGTTTGGAATTTAAAAGAAGTTGCATGGTAAAAAATGTGTATTTTTTTTGAAAAAGAAATAGTTTAAATTTACAAATATTTGCGCATTTGTTATTTTTGTATATTTACTTTCTTCTCGCGTAATGTAATAAGGTAATAAGTTAACAACATGATGAAGACTTAAAATCTTTAAAAGTATGTTTGTTCATTTAAACTATGGTGTATACAAATATATTTTGTGTTATAGCTTGTAAAATATATAAAAAATGTGTATCATTACAATAATACACAATATACTGTACAAAATACATAAAAGTTAAGTTACATTTAAAACAAATAAAGCATTGCTTTAATGTCTCTAATCAAATGTGTATTTAATGCATTTCTTATGTGATGTTTTTCATGTAAATCATGTGCGCATATTATCATTGCTTATTTTTTTACGGCATAAACATAAAATTAAATGGAATATTTAAGTTGTTTAAAGCAATCAAATCAAACATAAATTACCGGAAAAGTTGTATGTTTGTACAAGCATATAGAATTATCAGTGTATTAAAATATAATAATTCCTATGATGTCAAAAATATTTAAGGTTTTTTTTATTGAATTTTATGTTAAACAATTTTCTATGCGATTCGTTAAAAATATATTGATTTAAAATTGTCATTACACATTGTGCGTTGTGTATCGTGTTTTCCTCGGATTAAGTGTGAGTGTGTGACAGATTTTAGAGAATGCTTATTTGAATGTTTGATTAGGGTTTGTAATTTTTTGTTAATAACCTGCCATTATCTACAGCTAGATATTTCAAAATGGATTTACATTGTTTACCAGTGAATTACCTTCTGTCATGTTTTGTGTGAAAACTTCGGACATTTTGGTATCGGGACTCAGCGGTCTGGCTACGCATCCAGATAACAAGGCCCATCTAAATAGTGGTACCATCCACGGGCAACCATGAGGCATACCTCTGTATGACCCCAAACATTACCTAAAACAATCAAGAAAATTATTTTTAGATTTTCAGCATAATTAAAGTAAAGTATTTATTTAGATTTTCAATCATATATTTTTATCAATTTATCCGAATGTTTTTTTGTATAGAAATAAGTGTTCTGAAAGTTATAAAATATAAAGTATATTTAATATTATAAATTTTATTAGTTAATTATTTAAATGATCATAACATATTAATATGGATTCGATATTAATAAAAGCTTGTAGTTAAACAAATTACAAACAATTTCGGATAAAACGAGTATGCGTTTTTAACCATATATTATATGTTAAAAATTTTTAAAAATATAGTTTGAAATAAGTGGTCTGATTATCGACCAAAATAAATGTTCCATATAAAATATGTAATTTAATGCTTTATATTTTCTTATTACACTAGTGATGTCCTAATAGTGATATTTAAAGCATGCTGTATTAGTTTAATATTTTATTTAAATCAAATAAAAAAAAAGTTTAAAAACTAATTTTATTGATTAAATGTATTCACATTTATTAATTCAATAATAAAATAATAATGTTATAATGAAATATATTATCATGTAGTTTATAAGTAAAATGTATTATCTAAATATTTGTGTTTATTTATCTCTTTTAAATTAAAATTGTTCAATAACCAATACGTTGGGCATAGTGCTATGTCCGCATAATGTTTGGAATTATTCATGCGATAGTGTTTAAACTCAATATCATTCAATTAATCATGCAATTCACTAGAATATTGTTGTAGTTAGGTTATTTATTTTAGGAAAAAAATATTGTTTTTTCAAATATCAAATAAATATCATTCAGACACTTATTTTAACATTATAATTTATAGTTTTAAAAGTAGTTAAATTTTTTTGTTTTTTATACCAAAATATATTATCTGTGTATATTTTTATAAATATTTAAAAACATACTTATAACCATATAGTGATATGACCTTTTAAAAACTAAATTGAAAACTAATGAAAACCTAGTTTAATTTACTATAAAAAATATTTGTTTTTTGACTGCAGGTTAGATTAAATGCATTGACTGGTCGCCGTTGGTGACCTCTGATCCATGGTAGGCAATTTTAATAATCAAAATAAAATAATATTTTAAAATTTAAAATATATAACTTAACTTTGTTAATATTTTTGTGTTTTTTAAGCTTTAGCAACTAAGGGCATTAGCTTTGAGAGGATACTATAGGTAAGTTTGAGAGTTTTTTGTAGAGTTATGGGACATGTGCATTTATGTGTGTGCCATTGATTCATCGCTAAGAAATGTGGTAGTCTCTCATTCGAGAAT
This sequence comes from Melanaphis sacchari, assembly GCF_002803265.2. Classification (NCBI taxonomy): domain Eukaryota; kingdom Metazoa; phylum Arthropoda; class Insecta; order Hemiptera; family Aphididae; genus Melanaphis; species Melanaphis sacchari. The sequence continues at coordinate 318,997 of NW_020270439.1, read as the reverse complement.
TATCGACATCGGCTCATGCTTGACTTAAGAGAATATGTTAGTGACTGAGGTCAACCACCACGTAACATCAGGCTACATTAATATTTTTATTTGAATAACGAAATAAAAAAAAAAAAAACTACAAGGAAGTCATTAGAAGTATGCTATTTTGTTTTTATAAGAATGGGAATTACGTTGAAACTATTAGTATTTTTTTTTTTTTATAAAATTAAATAATTTTATCATATCCTTAGATGATATGATAATTAATAAACACGCAATGAATTATTGTAGAAAACTATGCATTTTTTTTCAAGAATTCCTTAATAAGTTAGTTGACTATAGACTTGTAGTGTTGTATCCAACATTTTAATGGATCCAAAATTGAATGAAGTGTTTAATTGTTTATTAAGTATACTATTTTTCTAACAAAGTTATATTTAATAAATGTTTTCACTTTTCATAGACATTGTTTTTTTGTTTAATTTCATAAAATATGGTTATATTAAGTAAATTCCGAAAAAAAACATGTACCAAAGAAGCTATTGATTTTATAACGTGCACTTTTTTTATTTTTAAAATATTACTTAAAAAGCTTAAACAGTTTCATACTTTGGTCAAATATCTTCAGATTATAAAATGAAACACAAAAATAAAACCTACTTAACATTTTCAAAGGTCAGTCTATTTTGAAAAGTTCTAAAAAGTAAAATACTTATAAGCCAATCAACGTATGCCTTGACTATTTTAAATATTTGGACAGCTAAGAATTGATTTCAAATGTAATGATTTTTGATTGCTTTTAGAGCCAAAGATACTTGACTTATATGTGTTTGCTTTTTGGTAAAAACTAACTACAGTAAGTATTCAAAAAAAATAAAGTAGTAATTTCGTCCTTTATCGAATTAAAACTATATACTCGTAGACCGTATTTAGTTGAATAAAAAGTGATTTTTTGAATGTTAGTCGGCTTTTACATTAAAAATAAATCCAATGCAAAATATTGTGAAAGTTACAAGAAATTCATTTCAAATAAAATTAATTTTATTGTTATACTTATAATGCAGACAAAAGTTCATATATTTTTTTTTATTAAAACACTCACATTGAAATATAAATCATGTTATAAACTCGGCTTTGTTTGGATTTTTATTGCTTTCCAAATGAAATGTATGATGATTTATTAAGGATATGGAATTTAAAAAAAATATATATATTTATAATACGTATTATTTTCTTATAACGTAACGAAGAGACATTTATGAAAAATGAGCAATATTTGGATATAGGTATCTTTGTATTTTGAAAATATTGATATTTTTCAACGATAATAAAAATTTTCTGACGCGTCAATTTTTTTCAAATTTGTTTTCTGTTAATGTAATCAAACATTTCCTATCGAAGGGCTATGGATACGAAACGAAAGTCTTGGTCTTGAATGTTTCGTGAAGATTAACTATCGTTGTTGTCACCATCGCTGAAAAGTTTTCAGCAGAATAACCTCCTTGTATAATAGGTCGTCGAGGAAAACTAACTTCTCAATAATTTAAAGGTATAATGTGAAGTAAAAGTGAATGGAAGGATTTCGGCGACAGTTTGCTAACAGTTACACGTCGTTATTAGTTATTACCTTAGACTTTAGAGGGTAACTTTTGACCACGCGCGAGAGGACGGGTTTTTGTATACAACTTATGCGTACGGATACACACGTAAGTGTGTGCAATGTACATACACATTTACGGGAGCATACTCTTGAGGGTTGGTGCCATCGCCATTTAAAAAGCTCGGTTTATTGTTGAAAATGTCTACAGAACAATATAAAGCTGTTATCTCAGTGCGTACAGTATAATATCGCGTATTGTAAGAGAGCATTGTATCTGATTATAATATTAATAATACCTACTGTGGCATAGTACCGTGTTTCTGCTATACGAGCATACGCGTTCGCCAGGTCGGGATAATGAAAACACATGGTCGTCGCTTTTCTTTTGTTGTTTATTATGCGATGATAGCCATAACATTTTAATCTGTCCCACACTTCCCGGCCGACTTGCAGGTCATCTTTAAACGTTTCAAACTTTGTGTATTAATCGGGTCATCTGTTGTCGGTGAATTATTTATTGCCCCGTTAAAGCCACCTCCCGTTTTATCGTTTTATTATGTAAATCTTTACTAACCTCAACCCAATTATATAGGTAAACCCGTACAGACAGGTATAGGTATAGGTAGCGTGCATTAAATTATTGTCGCGTAGAGGTGTAAAATCTAATCTCGAGCCTTTGTTATGATGCAAAATTTGCTGTACACTTAATATTTATTATTTATTATTCATGAACGTGTTGCTAACATTTTACCAGACGACAGACAATATTGTGTATACTTTAATATTATGATGACGTATGCTAGACAAATATCTGCAATGACGGTTATTGTCAATACAGTTTTAAAGTGTCTATTCCAATTATAAAGTATAATATATAGATAATATATTATATGTACTGATAGTTTCCAAAATCTAAGTGTTCACTAATAAATTTTTTTTTAAATTGTTTCTTCAATAATTCCTATTAAAAGCGAACATTTTAGTATAGGAGTTTTATTCATTTTTAAAACTAGCTATCCTAGATTTTATTTAGAATCATGCACGAATTATGCAAATAGATTTAGGTACATACGATATGTGCTATTTTGTATCTACACCAACACGCATATTTTGGTGAGTTATATCTACTTTTAAACTAATAAGTGTATGAATAAATATTGTTTTGTAATAAACTATATCTTTCAGTAATATATTTTGATATACAATACTGCAGAATATAACAATTCGATTTCTAGTGTAGTTAGTTTTCCGTTCGATTTTTATTGCAGTCAGATAAATATTTTATAGATGTGCAAACATTAATTTATATATATATATATTTAAAAACATGTTAGTAACATTATCTGTTTATATCAATCACACAGTTTTATGGATTTACTACTCTATTCATTTTATAGCCAAGTTGTTTAATTTAAGTAAATATAGACTATTTCAAAACTAAAATTACCAAGAAAGTATTTATTTAGTGTTTTACGTACGATTTTTCATATGTTTAAACAACTTAATATATTAAAGAAATAGTCATTATTAATTTATTATTACCTTTAGCAAGGACATGTTGCTAAATTTGCCTAATTTAAAATTAGTATTTTGCCCAATAGCTCATAAAGTGAAAAAATTGATGAAGTGAAGTTTTGTTTGCTTAAAATTTGATGGACCAATAAGATAATAGGGGTATGGTGATATTTACATATACAACATAAGTGATCTACTAATTTATTATTATATATATGCATATATTATATTTTTGCGTAATATATTTATTTATAACTAGAAAGTTATGAAATATGAAAAAAGTTATAATTTTAAAAGTCATTTTAGTGTAAAATTTAGATAAATATTAAATATACTTATATATGATGTAATAAAAAAGAAATATGTTGTTAAATTGACATCATAAAATTCTTTAAAATATTTTAATTTCATAAAAATAAATAAGTATTTAAAAAAAAAAAATTTTTGAGTTTGTAAAATAGTTAAAAATATTATTTGATAGTACCTACTTTTATGGATTATGAATAATTATTAAACACAGACAATTCTATGGAGCTAACTTTCAGATTTATCATTACGAAAAATTTTCAAAATAATGGGTAAAGAAATGTTAGAAAACACGATTATTAAAATCAATTCGTCCTTCACTTATCTTTTTCAAACAAAATAATATAATACCTACTTCTTTAAAAATACAGACACCTATCTCAGTTAATCACCTAATTCTCATATTTGTTTTAAAAGTATGTTCAATGTAAAACTTAATGATGTTTACCTAATTACGTATATCTACCTCTTATTATCAATCACAAATAAGTACTTAATCTTATAATTTGTTTTTATATAGAATTTTTATTTGATACAATAATATAACTGAGTAATAAAATAATAAATATTTAATTTATAATATTTTTATTAAAAAAAAAAGTATTCGTCGTCCAAAATAAATAATACATTAAAATTTATAAACATTTAGAATATTTTTTGTTAGTAATTTAAATTGCGTATCATATAAAATGTTAATTTATCTAACAATTTAGGTTTTTAATAGAACAATAAATGTTTTGATTTTACAAGGATATTTGTTTTTATTTTTTTATTTCTATTTTTATGTTAAACTTCAACATTTTTATAGTAAAAAATGAAACCTATTTGGTCCTTAGGACAGTCAATAGTAAAAAATTGTTAGTGGTTTTAAAAATCGCCTTTTTAGCTTTAAAAATTACAATACTTGCATCAATTATTATTATAAACATCAATATACTTAAGATATCTTTTATTTTACAAAATACGATTATATACTTATAACCTTAAAATTTATTCAAGAATTAATTATTAGAATTGTAGTTACCATAATAAATAATAAATTGTAAGTTGTTTTAGTAACTTATTAGGAATAAAAAACAAATATTTAAAGAATAAAAAATATATAGGTAAATCGCGTTTAATATTCAGTTTGAATAAGTCTTAGTATTTTGTCAGTTTTGTTTTTCTTATAGTATTTATTTTTTTCAATAACTCAGTTTAACTGTCACAAGCATGTTTTGCTTATTGATTGAGCTTGCAATTCATCTATTTTCATGATACTATTTTTATAGGTATCTATGAATTGTGGTTGTTGCTAAATGAAAAATATTATTATTATTAATTGTTTTTTTATGATATGGTGATATTTAATGTTGAATAATCAATTATTTAAATATTATACAAAATATGATCTTCAAGGTTTAGTTCTATTATATCAGTTAACTAACTAATGTATCTTTAAAATATAACGTATTTCTTTATTTTTGCACATATTAAAATTTACACTTTAGTTGTCTATTATGTTAATAATTTATATGTGTCAAGCAAATTATCACTCTAAAATACAAATACACTAGAAGTACTTCGAAAAGTTTCATCATAACAACTTTTTCAGTTTCTAAATATTAAAATATTTCCACTCATCTTTTTAAGCGTCATTACATTTCAAAAGAAACAAGCAAAAATCAACTGTTAGAGTAAAATGGCATTTTGAAAACACTAATATCATCCATCAAATGTAGTATTCAACAAATGACTGCTATTTAATTTTTGAGTTTATATCATTTTGCGCTTAAAATGTTATGTTTTTGAGTGTTAAGAGATAATAATTTTAGTTTATTTATTACCGTAAATATAATAATTTTTTTTTACATTTCAATAGGTTTTATTGGATTATTTCGATACTAAAAACCTTACAATTAAACAAAGTTTTATGGTTTTTTAAATCAAATGAAATTTGATTGATGCAATTAATTTATAATTATAAAATATAAAAAATGAATAGTTTGATCAATCAAATGAAATGTTCCATATTTTATGATTTTAAACCAAGTTTCATTCATATATTAAAAAATACTTGAAATGTTTAATTTATTTGAAAACAATGTTTAGTCATTAATTTTCAGTCAACGTTTTAGAAAGTTAAAATTTTACTTTTTTCATTTATTGATGTTTGCATCAATTTATTGTCTTTGTATCATTATTATGACATGGCCGAATGAGACGATTTTAAAGATTAATTTCTAAGTAAATTTATTGAATATTATAGAAAATTGTATAAAAAAAGTCAATGATATTTAAAATAGTTTTTATATTATACGAATTTTATAACTTACTACTGATAAATAAATGTTGCATCTATTACAATATTAGGTATAATTTTCATTTAATAATTTCAAACCTTGTTGGACTTTAAATTAATTTTTAAAAATAAATCTTATAAACAATGCGTAAAATATTAAATTTAGGTACTTTTTTTTAGGTTTTTTTTCATTATGTCTAAAGTATTTAATCAAACTAAAATACAATATACATTAAAAATAAGATAGATAATATAGTAAAAACAAAGTAGTATAAATTATGAAAGTTCTTTACCTCAATTTATGATTAATAATGTGTACCTATAAAGTATTTAACCTCTCATGTAATGAATAAGGATAAAGGGTTTTATGGTGAAACGAAAGTTTGTATAAAATCGTTAGGTTTAATAAATATAGAGATAAAGGAAATACAATAAATATCGTATAATAACATAAACTAAAAAAAAAAAAAATTATATGTATAACTCCATTAGAAATATTTGTTCTATTTAACTACTTTATATTTTAATGGATTAAAGTAATCATTTAAAGTATATATTATCCTCTTCTTTTTAATGATATTCGTGTATAGTTCCAGACAATTTTTAGCTACTTACTAAAAATACTAAGTAAATATTATTTGAGAAATAGAAAATAATATTTGTTTTTTCAATCTAATAATACTAGTTGTATATTTAAATTTTAATTATTAAGAAGTAAGTAATTCATTGATTGTTTATCATTTATTACTTACTTGTTGTATTACAAACTTAATATTAGTGAAGTGTATAAATTATTTAAAATTTTTCATGTATAAGTTTAAAATATTATTTAAGTTGATTAATTTTATCTTATCAAAATTATAAAAAATCTTTTTCATTGATAGACATCGAATACCATTAATTATTCATTGCATATTTAAACTATTTAAAAAAAAAAATAGATGGTAGTATTGATCAATGATAGAGTTTTAAAGGTTTTAAAAATTGAAAATAATCAATTATAATATTACGTTTAACAGATTATGTAAAAAAAGTTTACTCTTTTAAATTAAAAAAAAAAAACTCATTTGCTTACTCTTTTCTATTTTATGATAATTTTTAAGAATATTCAAATGCTAGTAAAACTGTTTCGTCGTTTAATCAAATTCGTCATAAAATAAAGAGTCTTAAAATAAATAAACCAAAAACATAATTTATTATATAATCAATATCCCAGTAATGTACAAATCCGTATTAAGTATGTCCGATGTATAAAATTCGATAGAAAAGGCCAAATGCATACGAATAAATCTTTTAGACGTTGTATAACAGTAAAATCGCTTTCTTATCGAACGTAAATTGATTGTACCTATTTAGGAGTTTTACTGTTAAGACTTAGATTCAATCATTTCACGGTGCAATGTAATTAATTTTTACGATTCTAATCCTTTATTACTACTTATACAATATTAAAATTTATTTTGTGAAAAATAGGAGATATATTAACAAAAAATAATAATATTGCTTATAAATTAATCATAACTAATCAAACATATTTTACTCCTATACATTGTTGTATAGTAATTACACGAATTATTTATAATATTTAAGGTTGTATGTAAAATATAAAAATTAGGGTATTTTTTGTATTATTTTTCAATAAACTTAAAAATGTTTTGTCAAAATTTTAACAAGTTTAAATACACATATTGTACTTTTCGTCTTAAAATTACCATTTCATATTTCTATGCATTTTTCACAACAAATACACATTTATAAAGTTACTATCAGTCTGAAAAAAACTTTGTATTCAATAAAAAAATGAAAAAATAAAATAAAAATAATAATAATCTCAAATCTTTTAAATTTTTGAAATCAAAATGTATTTTTTTGTTAATACTCACACCAATTTAATGTTGTACTTCTATTGCTTTGGGATAAATGGTGTACGGTTACTTTAAAAATTTCACGCAGAATATGTATAGTTTTCGTGAGTCTGATCAATATTTTACGATGTTTTTTTAGTTCTTGTTGAAATATTAACGACTTCATAATACGGATAATATGTGCTACGATGTGTATGTGTTATACGTATATACCTATAAAGTATATAGATATATTATGTATATACGGTTTGTACACATTATTGTACGTTATATTTTAATAGTAGAAGTAATGTCGTATTATTCGTATCACAAATATAATAGGTAATATCCGTTGAAAAGACATTGTGTGTTATGTTTTAATGTACAATAAATATAATATTATAGTTACATCTGTGACGCTGCCTTATGTCGCAATACGCCTCATTGCAGTTATATCTATATCCGACGTTTATTAAATCGGTTGTGCATAAAATAGAAATTTGGGTAGGTGATCGGTGGTGGTCAAGAGGGAAAGGAATTCACGGTGTTTTCCATTTAAACTCGATTCATACTTCCATCAGGTAGTTTGACCTAATGTTATTGTACATAGCGGGAAAGTGTTATGTGGATATCCATACATATATACAAACGGAGATTGAAATCACAAACTGCCATCATTCCGGTCTATCGATAATAATCTGCGTATTGTGAATTGTGATTGGCGCTTAAAGCTTCCCGGCTGCACCTGTCCGTTTAAAGCTCGACCGTACACGTTTTTATTCACCCTCCATTTATGTCCGTATACTATTTATTAACTGTTATTTTGTTTTTCAAACCGTTTTATATTTATTTACCAACTATTGTTCTACCAAAAAAGAAATTCTTACAAAACACGTATGCTGCAGCGAGCGTGCTTATAATATCGCTCAAGTGTATTTTTATTCAGACAACGGAACGACTATAAGTTTTAATAAAGTACAAGAAGTATAGAGTTTCTCAAAAAGGCGTGTAAATAAATATATTTAACATTAGTATTTTGCATTTTTTTTAAATTAAATTCCCAGCGCTTCAAAAATATAAACCATTCCATTTGGAGATGTTCAAGTGTCTTCGATCACGATTCGTAGTGAATATTTGATACAATTTTTATGCCAGGAGACTGGCGTTGTACAGTTATGTAGTTTTTAAACTGAATAACATATTATTTTAATTTTTGCTTTTAAAATGTTTTCACATTTTTATGATTGTTTTTTATTTAATGGGGAAAAATTAACTGACAATGAGCAGATAAAAATAGTATTCACTGGTTCTTGAAGGTGTAGTGAATTGTTTAGTATAATAGTAAATTAATTTTTAGAATTTTTATGACTTAAGTTTTAAAGTTTTAAGTAAAATAGCGAATTCTAATAAGATATTAGAAGTTAGAATAAAACATAAAAGAACCAATTTTTTTACGTTTTGCAAACTTGAAAAAATTACTTTATTTTTCTATATCTATGCCAATTATGGCACAAAATGTGATCGAGAAACACCTTTAAAATTTAAAATTTTTAAATGTTTGTCCTATAGTAGTAAAAAGTGGTGAATAAGTATCAAGATTTTTTAAGTTAAAGATTCCAATGATATAATAATAATAATAATAATAATAATAATAATAATAATAAAATACTAGCGTCTTACTTATGACAGAAGAGTTATAGAAATGAGTGTTCATGCTGGTATTTACATCATATTTGTAAGTACAAACTTTATTTATTTTCACTTTTTTAAAATAAAAAAATTGGGACCATATTGTAAATTGTAATTAATTTATACTTAATAGATGGAAACAAATATCACAGTTCAAGTCTAGTTAAAAAAGTATTAGTTGTGAACGAGGAGACAAAAAGAGAAGTACAATCTAATTCTCGTAAAAGTTGATAAATTTGAAACTTTTGAATAATTTTTCAGTATATAATAAGAAGTATTGAAATCGATTTTTTATTAACAATAGTAAATTACTTTTTTATTGCTGAGATTGGGAATTGTTTATTACAATTTAATTTCAAGTGATATAAATTAAAGATAAAAAATGTTTGGCTTTTTTTCACGAAAATATTCAAAAGTATGTAAGTTTATTATTATTTATGATTTTTATCAATACATATTTATTACTTTAAAATATTAATTTATTAAAACATATTGTACACTCATGGTATTTATCTAATATTTCTTAGGTATAGTTGTATAGTTAAGCCTTTATAATATAATCATTAACTACTAAAAAGTGACATCACAATGTACAGTTGTGTAGTTAAACATAATGTTCATGCGCTAAAATGTTATTACATCAATACTAAATACAATAAGTTATTCCATAAATTATGTCAAAATATGTCAACGATTTTTTCAAACATCTGCTGTGTGTAGTATTACCGCTTTATTTATGATAATATTTCATAACCAGCTTTATATAATATATACGTGTGATTTTAGTTGGTTCAAAGTAATCGAAATTCATGTGATGATTTTTTATTTATCCATTCATAGACATTGGGTATAGAATATTATAAAGTTCATGATTTTTTCCATTATTTATAAACCTTTTAGAACACGTATAATGAAATTCTTTATAAAAAATAACATAATTTCACAGAGAGTTATAAATTTGTTGTAGGTGATTTATGATCACAATCAAGATAAATTAGTAAGTTTTACATTGGTAGCCTATTACTAGTAATCATTAAACAAACATTTTAAGATATAAAATTTTTCGTTATATCAAAATTTGATCTAAAAACTGATGGTGATTAAAAATCAACGAAAATTTATCAGTTCAAATTATTTTTGATTTTTTTTTTGATGAAATGTCTTGAAATTTCACTTAATTACTTCAAATATACTTCCTATACAAAACAAAAAGAAATATCTTTGAATAACTGTTTATAAATGTATAACCTAGAAGAAACCCAACTTAAAACTGGATATTTTTCATTATCTTTTAAAGTTTAAAATTCAAATTAAATCAAGGAAATAAACTACTTTTTGCATAAAGCTGTGATCAGATTTATTTGGTCATACATTGTATTAGTGAAGAGCCCAATCAAATTATTTAAAATTCATCAAATTAAAACTTTGCAAACTATTATGACTATTCCTCCATATTATTTAACTAACGTAATATTACTTACGATCTACATATTATGACTGTTAATGATTTCGATAAATTTTATTACAATTTTAAAATATTTTTTATTCTAAATTGATCTCCAATTCTATGTTTTTAATATTAAATGTGCGCTTCCTTTATATTTTTGACATTACTCTTCGTTGGCTAAAATGCAACTGATATAGCTATTTTTAATTAACGAATAAATAATTAAATTATGTATTACTATAATGAGTAACATTTTTCACGCCACTTACGTTTCTGAAAAATTATCATTTTAAAATTATTTATTATATTACATAACTTTAAGTATGTAAAAATTATTTTGTTTTATATTTTTTATTAACATAATTTGATTATTTTCAATTATTGTTTAGGAGTTTGTAGTTTATCATAATATTATTAGTAAATAACAATAATATGATAAAAACAATATTATGTTATCGATGTTGTAAAAGCTTCAACCTTCAAGAATACATTTTACTGATATACTTATTTGCATTATTTATTAGGTGTCATGTGGTAGAGAGGAAGTGGTCTGGGGATCATGAAAACGCTTTACTTATTGAAATACTTGTCTTACTTGGCAGTTTGCACAATGATGATTATCATCTATTTTACGAACTAAAAAGAATAATTATTGTATAGTATTAAGTTAAATATGAATGCCGACTTAAATATTTGACTCAATACGGATAATTTAGATCAATAATATTCTGTATTTAGATAACAATAATAAAATTGTGGAACTCTATTTCGTCAGTCATTATTCATAAGAATTATTAATTTACCACTAATAACCGGTGTGACGACAAAAATAGAAATGAATAATAATTTTTTTATGAGATTATATGGTGTGTATAGTATTGTATAGGTACAATACAATTTTAACATATTATATATTATATATATATGCGTATTATAATATTATAATTTCAAATTAAAAATGGTTAACTTTCGCCTTATGGTTAATACTATGAATATAATTTATACATCAAAGAAAAAATTCACACATCTGTAGCAGTTTTTCTCTTAAAATTAACTTTTACTGTTAAAATCTATCCCTTAAAATAGTAATTTTACAGTAAAATACAATAAATATTATGCATATTTTAACCAGATTCTAAAATTATAACTAAAATTGTTTTTTTTTTTTTAATAAATAAATCTTGTAAATGCAATTTATTTGTGAACTATTTTTAAAATGTTGGCTTATTGGTAACGATTTTATAATATATGATAGACAAATACGTGTATAGTTGCTTAATTCAAAGGCGGAAAGGCCAGGTGGAACAGTGAAAATAGTCCGACTAACCCTAGTCTTTCTAAAACCACCAGGATAAATCATATATTTATAAGCTTTTTACTACAATAAAATAATAATGGCTATCAAATAAATCGATTTATACATATTAAAAGATTGAATATACATTTGATTTGAAATTCTTGTGTAACGTTTTAACGATATTTATGGTTTTTCTCTATAAACATTTGTTTATAACTTTACATTAGTAAAAACAATACTGACACGATGATAGAGGTAACTCTGTGAAAACTAAAATGTATTTCGGTTAAGTGCTTTGTATGGTTGCCGGCTGGCAATCATGATTCGTGAATCATGTTGTGATCGTCTTATATGAAAAGGTAAAATAAGTGCGCAATTGTGGTGTTTTGTTATTGGCTTGATATTACGCGTCTACCTAGAATATATTTTGGCTCTTCAAAAATATTTATGAGCCACTACCGGGCCATTCAGAGCCCATCCATAGTACGTAAGTACCATAAAAACATTGTACCCAGTGAAAAAAAAGGATCAAATGTGATATGATATAATTGGTGTACCTACAAGTATTTCACATCTATATTCACGAAGGTATAGGTCTTAAAAGTATACCCCACGGGTTTTACTCGGTTTCACATGAATAATTCTATGCTCAAATGCTTAAGATGTCAAATGTTATAATGTTGAATGTTAAAAAAATTCAGTAATTTACAAATGTAACTAGTAACCTTTGTCACAATATATTTTCATTAAAAATGAGATATTTGAATAAATTATTAAAGCTTATATTTTTCTGTTAAAATTAATGTAATTGAATATGTCAAACACGTTGTTTGTATCTGTTTGAAAGATTCATTGTTTAGTCATATTTTTCTATCTGTTTACGAGTAGTTGATAGGCAAAAAACCAGTGTTTATCTAAATAAATTGAATAAAATAAAATAACTATAAATATACTAAATAAGACTATATAGTGGAAATATTTTTCATTATAATAGCCGTTTGTAAAATTAAACAAAACAAAACAGTATATAGATACTATTTAATATACTCGTATACTATTTTTTCTTAAATCCCTTTACTACAGTGCAGAATAGAAGTGAACTGTGATATTAAATAATTAGAAATCAATAATGATTCATAAAATTAAGAAAAAAATTGTTTGAATGAAGGTTAAAAATGCACTTTCTGACAATACTTAAAAATACTTCAATAGTTTTAAGTGGTTTTATTATATTTAGAAACATTATCTATTAATAAAATGGAATAATGACTCGATTTCTGATGAATAGTACATATTGAGCACTTCAACTCCGAAAAATAAATTCACACAAAAATATAATAAAATAGAATAAAAAAAAAAAAAAAATAAAAAGCATTCTTTGTCACGGTCCACATTAAAAACCAACTTTGTTATCGCTTTTTAAAATAAATAGTTATTCCAATGTATAATAATATTTATTATTTATATTCATGGTTAAACATTTTTAAATCCTATAAAATAAATATTATAACTGTTTGAGATGTATTGGTTTGGTTTTATCATGATATTTTATGGGATCATTTTTCGATGTTCTCAATACTAGGCACCTATATCTGAACATAAATAAAAACTACCGACGACCGTTGAAAATGTTAGAAGAAAAACACTGTTTGTTGACTGAACTTCTACTCATAATCTTTTTTAAACGTAATGATATATCATTACTAAACCGAATCATAATATTATATTATTATCTGATAAAGATATAAAGATATTATGAAAATTATTTCAAAATTAAATAGATAATAACCAATATGTTTAATATTAATATAGTTTTTAAATTTAACTCGTAACATTAAGTATTTAAATTTAAAATGTTAATACATATTGTATTATTGATGAGTTATTTAGTATTCACCATTGTATTTTATAAAATGTATTTAAAATTTTCAATAATAAAATAAGCATTTTTATTTCTAATTTTGAAATAGCCATATTATGTAGTTTACTAAGCTTCAAATAAAATGTTTTTTGAATGCCATGACTTATAAGTTATGCTCTATTTTATTTTATAAGAAACATACTAAACACGTTTCACATTTTATCTATTACCGTAATCATTATTGTTATATTTAATATAATACATTAATTACTCTTCGTATTGTGTATTAGTGGTAAATATGATATAGAATGGATTAAATTTGTTTAATAAACAAATTAAATAATTTTTATTTGAAAATTATGCAACGTAACCAAAAATATTTAAAAATTATAATAACAATAATACTGATATGATAAGAAGACACTTTATCTTTAATTTAAGTTTAATGGTTCTTAGAATACACTATGTTATGCATACATTATACGTTATGATGCAAATGTGAATTTTAATCAAAATAATTAATTTGATATGCAAATACATTTAAAAATAGTTAAAAAATTATTTTTGTAAGTTGTTTCAAACTCACGAAATTCTAAAAAGAATGTAGTATTATACATTTTTATATGTTTGATTGAAATTTTATGTGACTTGCGTGATATTATTATTTTTTTAAATTTATAAGATAAATTAATATAGATTAAGAATATATAAGTATTTATTATTGTTAAGATAGTATTTTCAAAAATATTGAATTCATACTATTATTATATTATCAACATTTTATCCACGTTCAAGCTAACTTAATAAAAACATGCAAAACTTAAAAGTTATTGTTTTATACAAATACAATTACCATATTCGTGATTCTCCATAAATTATACGAAATTAATCGTATGTATAAAATAAATTTGTATTTTACTTAATTCTACGTTTCGTGTTTACTTATATACTTATACCATATTTCATATTAATAAGATATAAAATATTTATTAATGTGTATTTAAGTGCAGTAAAATATAAGTATAAATTAAAAAAACCTACAATAACAAATTTTAAACACCGAGGAATGAATATTATATTCCTATTAATATATTAAAATTGTTATAATATAACATATTTTATAAAATAAACATTTGAGTATCTATATAGAATATAGTATTGTTATAGTTTGTCATTATATAATATACACAATGGACTACTTAAAATTTTAACTATTGGTTTTAACTTTCAAGTTTATATTACTTTATAGTTTTTATTAATGCTATATCGTAAACTAAAATATAAACATTTATTTTATATTTTGTTTTGTTTAAATATTTATCTAAATGAAAATAATTTAAAACAAATATAATTATAATCAATGATTAATAGTTAAATTACGCATAAAATATATTCTTTGAAGCTAAAAGTACCAGGACTAAATATAATAAACACATTATATAAGTAAAGAATTATTTGAATTTTCAAGGATTATTCAATTATTTACTTTACATAAAGTTTGAATGACTTAAGTTTACTCTAACGAAAACTGAAATCACTTGAACAACTGTCGTTTAATGTATTTACAAAGGATGTTTGGTATGTTTATTAGTTTGTTTTTTTTTTTTTTTAATTTTATTATTCGTTAAGCTAAGTATTTTCTACGTAGAAACAGACAACCACTATAAGTTTACTATTGTATTCATATTTTGAAATAACAATGCAAATTTCAACAAATTTCATACTATATCAATATCAAAATATTTATTTTATTTTAATGTTTAATATTACTTAATTTCAGATTAAAATCAGGAATATTCATCAAGAATTAAATAAAAATAAAATAGTACAAAGATAACGAAAAAATAGTTTTGTGTAAGTAAGGTGAGATGAAATAAAATTTAGCATTATATTTTAATTTATTGTGAAATAATTATTTTTAATAACTAAGGTAGGTCTAAAATTTCACGAGGAAGGGGGCTTAAGATTTGAAAAATATTATGAAGATTGAGCTATTGTGTAGTTGATGTATGACATAAATTAATATAATAAGTATAGTAGATACAACTACTTACACAAGTACACGCAATAATGCACATGGATTTTTTATGACATATCAAATATAATGTATTATTTTTTTGTATGTTTAATAAAACTTGTAATTTTATAAGAACTTGTATTTAATTAATATGGTTTACTTGATGTAAATACGCTTCGATACGACTTTTACTTTATTTTGTTCACATTTTACCACTATATAATTGAGTTTATTTTACTGATGAATCATAGAAAATAATAATAATTTTTAAATTCTGAATAGAGTGTTGATTGTATTCATTTTATATAATTTAAATATTCATAATATTTAGGCTAAATTCAAGTACATTTATTATGAAAACTATAATATTTAAATTCTTACGCGAGTTTTTTTGGTAGTCATCAAAAGTTAAACCAAGTCTCAATGTTTTTATAACCATTACAAGTTTAAATTTTAAAAGAAATACCTCAAAATCATAAAAATTTGGAAATTATTTTTTAGATAAAAATCCATAAAATTTTAAATCTTAAGAAATAAGGCTTAAGAATTAAATACAAGGTTCGTATATTATTATATTATTATTTGCAGAATCATGAAACTTTTTGTCATTTAATATTATTATTTACAACACACAATATAATTTTAAATATAATTAGATGAATTTCAAGCTTTTTATATCACACCAAAGTTGTTTTTGAATGCAATGATTTGTTATTGAACTTAAATTTAAAACATTCATTAAAGTGATTTAACGATGAGATGTATCGACATCTAATTTACATTGTAGCTACTTTTCCAGTTATTGTTTTATTTTTAATACACCTAAATAATAAATTTTCAATCATACGCTGTTGTGAATATACAATTCAGCTATGTGGAGAGGAATAAAATTGATTGAAATATAATATAATTGTATTATTTTTTTGTATCATTTTATTTATATTATGCTTAAAATCAGAATTATATACAAAATATTAAAAAAATATTTAGAAATCTAATCAGGATACAAAGATTTAACAATTGATTTCTTGTCAACCTTTCTAGCATTAATTAATTAAATTAAATTTTTGAATGTCTTTTAACTATAGGTTTTCACCTTAAAGCCGCTGATCATAATATTTATTTATTAAAAAGAAAAATAATAATAGATTTGATTCGTTAACGATGTTTTTTTCTGTATTTACAATAATAATCGAGCATTCTCTGAAGTTAATTCTAGAAAACGACTGCGATGCCAGCAGAAATAATCCTCGCTTTTAGGTGATTGTGGAAGTTTTCGATTGCAATCATCACCAGTGTAGAGCTCAAACAAACCTATGCATTCAAATCACGAACAACAATAGAATTGAAATTTCTGCGCACTCTTCTCGCGTTTTGTATTGTACACACCCAATTTGTATTTTTTTTATACGGCCGTAGCTTTTTTCACTTGTCCCTCCATTCCAGGCTAATTTAAAATAATAAAAAACGGGTAGGTATATAATATATCCACGGGTCACGTTAATTTATAGTTCAACCATAATATAATATAGAACACGCGTTGATACTACCATCACCATAACCACAACCACTAATACCATGGCAATGTCACCAAAATATGTTTATCGATTTGCCTTAAAAAAAAAAAAAAAATGTTCTAAACATGGTTCATATATGAAAAATCGTATCTAAACTTGTGAAAACAAATTCAAACTCGTTTATCAAAACCAATTTCAACAAATCCATCTGCCATACATCGGGAAGAATATTTTGAAAGGTGCCTCCCATGTCTTTCAGTGCGCCAATGACAACCGATTTTACCCCAATCAATCATTATTTCATAACATCTGTAAAATTAAATTTTTAAATTATAATATGAAAACTTATGGATGGGATAAGATAAAGCTCTTTTTAGAATAATTTAGTTTTTACTAATATAATAATTATTCACAAACTTTACAAATCTCGAAGAAAATATTGAATCTTTTTAAAATTCTTTTTTATAATTTATTTTACTTTCAATACATTTTAATATTTCCAGATATATTAGTATGAATACCAAACAGTCTTGAAATTAGATTTTGTCAAACATTCAATATTTTAATATAATTATGTTTTCATTTACTATTATATATATATATATATATATCACGTTATCGTGTGCAATGTTATAATATTAGTAGTATTTAAATCGTTTTCGTTTAGATACATATCTAAAGTTATAAATTAGGGTAAGATGTAAATTGTATACATGTGTTTAATATTTGTTAAATGTATTCGTCGTTGTTGATACATTTTTAACAATATGGTACTTTTCGGTTACTTAAGTCGATTAAAAAGGTAACCGATAATATAATATTTTATTGTTTAATAATATCACGAATTAAGATTTACGAGCACTTACCCACTGTTGTAAAAACCTTCTTTATTATTGAACTGACAAGTAGCGCTTGAAGGTGGCCGTGATGAGTTATGTACTAACAATATGGTATCTGATATACTATAGCATTGATTTTATTGAAACTACGAATATTTTGAGCTTACTTGTTTGTGATATATGAATATTTGAATTAATTTGATAAGTACTTGTAAATTAGAATTATCATTAAATATTCCCACTTATTAGTATAACCTACTTTTACTGTCTATATAATCTTTCATAAAGTATAGTTTATACATCAGTATTGATATAAGCCAAGTATTCTCTACTGTTATAATGTATATAATTTATATATTTTCATAATTTCTTACAAGCATTCTGAAAATTAAAATTTAATAAAATGAAAGTTATAAAATACTTAAAATATTTACCGTTGATTAGTTTTTAGCACTGTGTGTTTGTTTGATGAACGAGAACCTTTAGAAACAATATTTTTTTTAATATAAGTCTCTATAGTATTTATGTATATATTATTTTAATTCGTATTCAATTTTATTTTTGAACTTAAATTACAAATTTAAAAACAAGAAGTACTTATATTAAAAACCTAGAAACAAAATAAATTTAAAAAATAATTTAAGTTATTTATTAGGTCAAGATTAAAATATAAATTTAAAAATACATTTGATATTTTAGATTTTGAATGGTAACAGGAATAAATGTTGAGTTTATAATAATTTATTGTTATAATGATATTTTAAAAAACATATGTTTTTTTTGTCAACTCTGGTAGTTAAATTCAAAAGCGTTTTAAAAATTTATATGAGTACATAGATACATTATATTTACTGATTAGATATTTTATGCGTAAACAAGTACTGAATGTTAAAAAAAAATGTTATAACAAATTCATATTATATATTATTAAACGATAACTATTGAAAAAACAACAGGTACGACAAAATTTATTTTATTAATTATTTATTTTATCACAATTTAAAAAAAAAAAAAAAAAATATGAAAATTCAATGAACTATAATCTAGAATATTTATTTATTTTTATATTAATATTGACATTTTGGATTGTTATGTATTATTAAAACAAATATAAAATATAATTGTAAACAAACAAATATTTAAAAAAAAATATGAGCTTACAATTTATAAACTTAATAAAGTGCTATAATAGTTTTAAATATTCAATTAATATTCTAATATTTATAAATTATAATGACCCTTCTTTAGATATATAATAAAACTGTTGTGTTTTAGAAGTTATATTTTTTTAAATCCCAAAACAATAAATTATAAATAGTATTAGAAATGTTTAGTTTATCTAAAATATTATTTACTATGTATTTTGTAATTTAATACGTCATGTTGATATAAAATTCAATAAAATGCACAGTTAATTATTTATTATATTTCTTTTAAAATTAGTTTTATGAAAACTATAACTTTTATTATAACATGCTATTTAAATTTCCTAGAAAAAAATGTTTGTTATATTCACTTATCTACCTCAAATCTAAAAACTAAAAACTATCATAGTTACGATAATATAATAAATCAAATTTTATTGTAGAACGTTTATTTATTGTTCAAATCTATTACTAGATACTTCAAGATTTTAAATAATTAGCAGACGTGCATAAGTGAGCGATGGTGGACGAGTGTTTTAAATAGTCTTTAGGAATTGTGTCACTATCTTTTATATTATTCAACCTAAGTACTATTAAGTGTTGGTATAGAACCATTTATGGTAAAACTTAAATATATTATTCATTTATTTAAATAGTTACACAGGTTAAATAACCCAATTACATGATACATAGAAGAGAGCGCATAGTGATACAGATGATAATTTATTACATAATTCATAAAAATATGGAAACAAACAGAATATTAAACAATAAGATAAGAATTAAATTATACAAGAGTGTTAAATTATAATAAGATACAAGGATTCAACTTAATGTAAAAATGTAAGGTTTAGTATTAACATGTTTGTATTAATAAGTATTTAATTAATATTGAATAAAAATTATTTTTTTATATATACGTAGATAATCACATGAGTCTACAAATATAATTTTCTTGTATTATCAATTCAAATTAATTTTGATAATTTTAATCAATCTAATAATAATGGTAAAACTATTGAAATAAATAGTGTATGATATGGTGGAAGGTAAAATTATTTTTACATAATATGTTAAGATGATGTTATAAAATTGTATAGTAAAACTTATATAATTTATATATAACTAATATTGGGTTTTGAGTTTAATTTTATAATATCTGAAAAATTAAATAAAAATAAATTAATATTTTTTTGTTAAAAATCCAAGGTTTTCTATAAAGAAAAATTTATGTTTGATTTCATTATTGTGATACTTAAGTTTATTTGATGTTATAATATTTCCTATTTTAATTTGGTTTATGAACATTGATTAGATACTGTACTTGAATGTTTTTTTTTTTTAAATTCCTCTTGTTAATATTAACGCTTATCATTAAGTATTTATACTTTAATTCTTAATTCTCTGTTGGGTAATTTTAAAATTTTATTTTAAACACTATACATGTATATTGTATACACTTGAATAGAACTAAAACTTGTTTCAATAACCCCTGCAATAACTTAATCAATTACAATTTGTGCTTCTTACCATAATTCATCATACTCTTTTCATTCTCTCTACTCATTATACAGAGTTGAATATGTTTATACACTCAACTTAACTCAAATGAAATATAATACATAGTTGAAATTAGTGCTTTTTATAACTCAAGCACCAAATATATTATACTCGTAATAGTTATACAATTTTTTTTTCCCCCAATAAAAGAGTCTTATGAATGTATTTGGCTACTTTTTTTTTATAGCTACTAGTACACAATACTATGATAGCTCAATAATTACAAATAATGGATATAAAGGATCTGGTTACAATATCGACTGTTAATAAATAATTAAATATGACTAATACAAATGTCTGCCTCCTGAAATATTGTGAAACTATTTATTTCTAAAATCTCGTTTGAAATTAAAATGTTATACACTACCGGAGAAAAACAATTTATTTCCTATTTTCAGTCCGACATACTATTGCTAAAAGAACCTTAACATTGAATATAATTTCATATTTTTATTAATAATTTTTATTATGCTTTATTATGTTAATTAAAGCCATTAAAAATGTTTTTATGAGAAATGTTTAGTACTGATTCATTCTTGAATTAAATGAAAAATAAATTGAATAAACGGTTAGATTCAAATTGATTATTAAATGTGAAATGTAATAATTCATTGAGATAAAATATAAACACCAAGTTAATATACACAATAATAATTCAATAATCCAGTAATTTGAATTATAGACTATAAATATAGTTGCCATATTATTGATTAATTGGTAAGTTGTAAAATTGTACAATATTTCAAGCAGTATTGTCGTCATTTAAAATAAAGTTAAAATATAATTAATTGTTAAATTACGGATTGTTAAATATTTGAAATAGTTTTCTAATTAAGTATTACTTTTCACATGATTATTAGTAGTATATAAAATATGTATACTTTTTTTTATAAACTTATAAATATTATTCTAATGAATTAATGTTATTTCAAATAAAAATTCTATGAAAGAATTATTAGTCGAAATTATACAAATTAGTTATTTATCTTATAAAAATTAAAAATAAGCTTTTTACATTATCCATAAGCAAAAATATTTTTTAATTACAGTTTAATGATTAAATTCAATTAACTTTTAATTATAAACAAACATCAATACTGAAATCAGTTTACTTGGTTAATGTAAATTTTGTATAAATAAATACAACAATAAGCAATACAAATTATATTTTAAATTCCAAATATAATTATTTATTTATTAATATATAAATATAAATTACAATATAAATATTGTTACGCTAAGTGTTCGTCCATATGACGAAGTTAGTTTCGCTATAATATGTAGTCTAGGTATACATTTCGTGAAATGTTGTCGACATAGCAGAATTACTCGAGATGAAAAAAAGCGTTTCCATTTTGCGAAATGGATATAAACTTTGTCCATTTCGCGAAATGTACAATTACGCTACATGTATGTGAGATATACAATATGTGTATAAATATGTATTTAATTTATGTATATATAATACATTTGCTAGTTATAGTTAATTATATATAATTGTAGTACGAATAATAATTTTACTTTTTTTATTTTAGTCACATTGAATTATTTAAATAAATGTAAATTATATTTTTTTTGAAACTCAAACAACATAAATTAAGATTATTTATTTTTATTATTATGTAAGTACAAACCAAATATAATTATTCGATTTATGTTCAAGGAGGATAAAATGTTTTTGTTATTAGTTTTAGAAAAATATAAAAATGCTGTATGAATTGACTTTTTGAGGCTAATGCTATTTTTATGTACTACTATTCTTTAGATTATATTAGTCATAAAATAAAAGAATTTCAGCTATATTTTGTTTTATATACTGCGAATACTTACAGTAGGTATTTATAACGTAATAATTGTTTTTAAAGCAGCATAAAATAGTAACCTTTAGACACACTTAAGTTTTGCAATAAAAGTTTCATGTTCTTTAAGAGTGAACATTTTAGAATACTCGTATCCTGGTCTTCTATAAAGATTATTTAAATTATTTTTATGAATCAAGTAAATTTTATTTGTTGTAAGCTTAAATTACTATCTGTCAAAATAAACGTAAGTATTTTAATATTATCTGGTTAAAAATCAAATTAAGTGGGTAGCTATAAGTCTTAATTCTTTTACATGCTGGTACAAAACTATGTATATTATATCATGCTGTAGTTGTGGTCATACGTTCAAAGTATTATGGTTATCTTTGATCAACTTCTAAATTATACAAATACATCAAATAAATTACATTTATATATATACATATAGAGTTCTTTGTCAGTTTGGTATAGCTTTTAGTGTGATTTTTTTTTTTTGTCATATGATTTTATTTGTTTATCAAATACTATATTATTATACATCTATTTTTTTCTATCCTTGTTATATATCTCATGTAAAAAAAAAGACAATATAAAACTACAACGGAAATGTATGGATGATATGCAATTTAAAAAAAAATTATTGTGTGTTGAAAATACATGGTTTAATGCTTTTTTTGAAAATAATTTTTATACAGGGTTATATGTATAGAAATGTCTCTATAAAATTACATGCATTATATTATATTCTTCTTATTAAACATTTCTATTTTCTTTAAAACATCATTTTATTTTTAGTATTTTAATATTTTTGAATGAATATTGTGGCAAAAGAAAATCGTTCGATTTCAAATTATTATGGGTATTATTGTTATTTTTAAAGCAACCATTTAGTTTTGTTTCAGAATATTAAATTAAATGTGCTAAGTATTTAATATTTATCTTACATCACAAAATGTATTGTACAGAAAATAAAACAATTTTAAAATGTAATTTACTAATTATACGTTTACCTTTTTATAAATACATATGATGTACATAATGAGACTTACCTTTAGTAAAAGCTTAAAATATTATAAATTATAATAATATTTGAAAATACAATAATATTTTATAACAGAATAAATATAGTTTCTTATAAGTCTAACATTTTACTAATGGCCATTAGTGGGTCTATTATAATACCCATTTTTAATCTATATTATACCTCCTTTTTTTATACATCATTAGAAACATCCATCTTATTTTCTCAATGATCAACATTTTTTGCACTATTCATATTATTTATTAAATTAAATTACATATTTTAGTTATTAAATTAAACATGATATAATTTTAACAATTTACTTATCAAAATAATGATTGTTTGTGTGAATTAAAGATGTAATAATCATCTAAAAAAATATTATTCTAAAACACTTGAAAGCAGAGAAACTAATTATCGATTTAGAGGTTAATATAAAAAAAGAAATAAGGTTACAAGCTATTTTATTTTTTATTTATTTAACTGTATATATACGATTTTGATGACATTAAACATCATTTGTTATGAATAAAAAAGTATTTCGTTTATAAGTGTAGGTATTATGTTTTGCAAATAATCAGATGAATTCAATTTTATTATATTATATTAGTATACATAATTATAATGTCCATATAAATATAATGTATCTTTTTAAAAATAGCTTAGTAATTTCGATAAAATTTCTTAACTTATATTAGAGCTTAAACTATCATTCTTATTTCATTCGTATTTAAAATTATATTTTTAATACTTAAATGGTTTATGTAATTTAGTGTTGTACATTATTGATTGTTAGTGAATTAAATAAAAAAAAAATGTTCAAATCAAATTAGTAATAAATAGTAAATTAATAGAAAAATAAAAAAAATTGCGTAGAAAACAAAAGTTTTTTTTTGGGGGGGGGGGGGGGGATTAATTTTTTTTTAAATCAGTGTTTCTCAACCAATCACCGAATAAGTCCAAACGAATTATGAAGTATATTATATGACACAAAATATACAAACATTTTTGACAGGATTTCAAAAAACTAATAGGTTATATTAATAAATTAGATATTATTTTGATATAATTTCTATGATGATTAGAAATAAGTTATCTGTTATTGACATATTTTACATATTTTTTATTACAAATTATTCTTATTTAATATTTATGTATTCTATATAATTAAATGGATACTTAAAAATGTAAGTTGTAATGTTTAATATCTCTAGCTGATATTTTTGGTTACATTTTATGTAAAATAATAATGTGACACATTTATATTGGATTCACTGCAATTATTTATTTATTTTTTATTTTGTATGAATTCCAAAACAAAGTTTGGTATATTATTGATTTTATTAATTTATGGGCTAATGATAATTTTTTTGAGTACAAAAATAAATCGATGTTATGTTATTAATCTTATGAATAACACTTATAAGAATCTTAAATTGTTAAATGTAAATTGTAATATAAAATTTTTTATTGTCCGCAGTGTTTTTTTTGTATCTGTTTGAATATCTTTCATTTTATTGTAGCAATAAAAATTCAATTTTGTTGGTGTAATTTGTGTGTCAGTGACTTAACTTAGATGGTTAATGACTTTTTTGAATGATTAAGAGCTGAATATCGTAGAAAATTGTATAGGTATGTAAATATATTTACAAATTATATCGACTATCATGCTGTTTTGTTAAAAAAACTATGCTATTTTTATTATCTATTAACTTAAAAATAAAAATGTTTAATTTAAGAATTATTAAATTCCATTATATAAAAAAAAACCTTAGAACTTGTACTACAACCATTCTAAAAGTTGGCAGTTACCTGTAAATGTAGAAAAAAGATTTTGCTGAATTACTTCAGAAACATGGGGTATTGCCAAGTACTAACACAAAGATTTTGTCCGAGTAATCATACAGTAATGTTCCAGTTTGAAAAATAAATATTTTGAAAGTGCATGTAATGTAACATGCCAAAAATTAAAGAATTTTCAGCTAACTGTAGTATACATTAACAGATAAAACAACTATCGGCTTGATATACAATTTTTGATGAAAACTTAAGTAGGCCTTTTTATATTGTGTTTAAAAATATGAAATAACGTTGTAGGATTTTTTAGACAGAAAAATGTATGTTAAGTGTTTTACCCGAACACTGGATTTTTGGCGTTGATACTTTATCATACAAGTATACCAAAGAAAAAAGATACTTTTAAAGAAAAAATTCTAATCGACATAAAAATAACACATTTTTTTAAAGTAAAAATCAATAGTGATTAGGTGACATGTACACTATACAGTATACATCGATTTCTAGCGTGAATATAATATATACCTACACAATTAGTATTTAAGATTATTATTTTTGAATTATCATACTATAACTCTGGTACATAGACATTTTTTTTTTAATTAGATTTTTACTTCATAAATTTATTGGTTGCATTTATCTGCACTTAAAAACACTAATGTGGAAACTGAAAAATGTGTTTTTCAAAGTACTGACTTGATAAAACTTTTCAATTTATATTTTTATGTAGGTCTAAATAAAACTTTTGGAGTACTCTAACCATTGCAGGCTGTTTACTCAAAAGTCACATAATAACTTGAACGATTAACCGAAAATAAGGAAAAACACATTATATTCTTCTATACAAAATTAAGAATATTAATATTATAAATATTTAATTAAATAAAATAAAACTATGTGTATATATATTAGAATATTATACATCGCATTAAAAAATTGGGAAGTATTTAGAGTTGTAACAAATAAATTTATTTTCATTAACTTTTAATGAATATACATAATTAAGTATTTAAAAGTTTTAAAAAGAAAATAGTATAGATCTATAGAATAAATTGATATAATTAATTTTAATTATTTTATATTGTTTATTAAATAAATCATTTTTTTTTTAAAATAATAATATAGATTGAATTTTCACGTATAATTTTCATATAAATGCAAATAATATTATTTATTTAAATCATTTTTTTTTATTTAAAAATTATAATATATTATGTTAACTTTTATTCTAATATACATTGAATTTATATTCAAATATTCGCATGGTATACATTTATTTTATTGTCTTGCAAGTAAATTAAAAATATATTATTAAACTCCTTTGTTTTTTAGAACGTATTAGATTTGATAGGTATATTCTTATTTATTTTAAATTGCTTTTTATACTTGTTAATGAATAAAGAAACGAGGTATTACGTCTTTTTTTAAATTTTATTTATATTAAAAATTAATTTTCACAAGCATTTGATATATCATAGTACTTAGGTAGAATATAAACATCAAGGGGACTTTATTGATATCATTTAAAAGAGGTGTAGGTGGAGACTATTTCATAAATTGCTTTTTTAAAATTACATTTTCGAATTATACCTAATAGTTTTAATGAACAATATTGTTAAAAAAAAAAAAAAAAAAAACGACGGAAGTTGTGCATGCTTTTATAATTTTGTACGTTTTTTTCGTTGAATAATTCTATATAATCGCGAAATCTATCTTATTTTCTAGATTTAAATTGAAATTAACAAATACATATCTTACTGACGTTGAACATCGGTTTAATGTGCTTAGTCACTACCTAAATAAACCAATTTTGATCATTTATTATTACGACGTTAACTTAAAGTTATAACACAAAAACAAATAGTTAATCAAGTCTACTTAGTATAATATTTTATTTTAAAGTAACGATGTATATCTTTATTTAAACTAAAAATTAGTCTTAAAATTCTAAATTACTCAGATCTAAACAAAGTACGTCAAGTTTCTCATATGCCAAAATAGATCTTAGGTTCGTAATTTTTTGTTATAATTTAATACTCAATAATTAAATTTCAAATTTTAGTTTGCTTTCAAAATCAAAAATACTTGTAAGATTGACTACAGCTTATTATTTGATTCAGTTTTAGAAAGTATGGAAGCAATATAATTGAAATACCTATATACTGTAATTGTATCAGTTTACTGGAAAACCGGTAATACTATACAAAGCTTGGAATAATTTATAAAAGTGAAACATCTAGTTTAAAAAACAATTGTTAAGTTTAATGAAAATATTTTTTCTGTTTTTATTAGATTTACAAATTCAATAAAAAACAACTGTTTCTACATATTTATTTTTTAATAGTTATCATATCAATGTTTCATAAATATTTAAATTATTAGATGTTTGGATAAATACCATCAAATTTCATTTTAGTATTGTGCTCAAGGGATAAACTAATTTTGATTTGTTTTATATAGCCATTGCTAAAGCGTATCTATACACAGACAAAGACAAATGTATATAGATTCCCGTGGGAAATAAACGAAATGTAGCACTTTTCATACTATACAATATGTATGTAGGACGTAGGTATATCTGGTCTTATTAGTTGATTTTTCGTGTGAAAGTCGTACATTTGATTGAATATAAAGTATTACCTACACTGTTACTGTGATTTTCTTCGTTTGAATATATGTTTATTGTTTATTTTTTTATCTTCAATAACAATGAAGACAAATATCAATCATTCATAAGATTATTGTGAATACAAAATCTTTGAATATTTTAAATAAAATACATAATAATATATTGAACAGTCGTAAATCTTCAATCATCCTTTTTGACGTATTCCTATGTACCATCTGGGTACTTGAAGATTTCTTAGAAGCTTGGATTATATTGAATAATTGACGAATAATAACATGATGTATAAGTATTATTGAAGATAATTCACTATTTTTAATTATCATATTATTGCACACAACTAAAAAAATCATAATGTTTGTATAAAACATTATTGTTAACACGAATAACGGGTAAAAATTTTAATTTCTTGTGTGATTTTCTATTATTATTTTGGTTTTTTCTTAGGCAAGCTCTTATTGGCTAATCTTACGTCAAAGAATTAGATGTAGATAATAACATTTCATACTATATAATCAATAACTTATAATCGGTCGTTTGGATATTTTATAAAAAAAAAACGTAGTTATTATTGTAATGTTTATGATATTATATTGATAATTACTATAATAATATATTATATTATATTATTTAACATTTTAAAATCGCAGTGGTAAAATTTGATAAACTTTCACATTTTTAAAGCTACTCTGAGTAAAGATTAATTTATTATAAGTATAGTATAGTATTTTTTTTTTTTTTATTTAAAAAAAAAAATTGGAACAACGATTAATGGAATGTATTGAATATTGTTAAAATGTGTTATGAGGAGGTTAAGATTAATATTAAAGTTCACAAAAAAAATCTCTTATAGTAAATTTAAGATATGACTATTTTATAGAACAATGTTAAATGTGTGAAATTTCTTTTTAACCAATGAACTAGAGCGTTGTAAAACTAATGAAGTAAAGAGGTAATTCCTTATTTAATTATAAAGCTAAAATAAAAAGATGAGGAATAGAGAATTTTTATCTTTTTTTAGATATTTTATCTTTTGTTTGATGAATTTTTTTTTTATTACTTAATATAAAAATAAAATTATTGATTTTCAATTAATTATGATAAACTACTGGTACAAATGTATGACAGTAATTAATAAATAATAAATAATAAATATTTAATAATAATTAAATTTTTTTTTAAATTATAGAGATAGTATTTTTCGCATTTAACAGTTATAATATATACCAAATACATTTTATAATAGACTCATGGTCTCATTATCATTATGATCTTAATTAATTGTCTTTGTACTTTATTTTTCATAAAAATTATCTTTATGAATTAAAAAAATCTAATATTATTGAAACTGGATGAAAAATGGAGTATTTATTTTTATTTTTATAACACTATTTTAAATTATTAGTAACCGCGAAAATGAAAAATGTAATTTATAAATCTTTAAATAGAGCTTTTAATTTTAAAAA
Source organism: Melanaphis sacchari (assembly GCF_002803265.2). Lineage (NCBI taxonomy): Eukaryota > Metazoa > Arthropoda > Insecta > Hemiptera > Aphididae > Melanaphis > Melanaphis sacchari. The sequence goes on along the minus strand of NW_020270439.1, from coordinate 289,385 downwards.
TATAATCCAAGAAAATTTAACAAATATGTATAAAATAAAATTATTAGTAAAATCAAACGATATTTTAATAGAAAAAACTAGAATAGAGAACATTATTGTGGCTGAGTTGTAAAAAAAGTAGAAAAAATATGAAAAATCAATACCATCTCTGACGAAGAAAACGATATTTAACGAGTTTATATGTTTCATTATTTCTTTGTTGAATTTTGATCAATATAACAATAAAGTAAATTATATTTTTATATCATTAAATTAATATTTACAAATTTCTAAGAATATTTAAATATTAAATGTAGTAGATAGTATAATGATTGAATACAAACTTAAACCCTCGTGCATTCCTATTAAAGTGAGTTTAATACAATAATTGCTTTAAAAAAACATATAAATGATAAAAGTAATAAATAATAATGATCTAAAAAATATTTTAATGTATACATTTTTGTATTAACGTGATGAAAATAACAGCTCTTTTAAAAATAAAAAATATTTTTTGTACATAATATTTTAAAATTGGTACTTTTTCATTGTAAGTTATTAAAAAAAACACAGCACCTTTCATTTAAAGTTCATGAAATCGTGTGTGAAATTGATGTTTAAAGTAGATTTTATAAATAAACCATGTGTTTTACATTTCATTAATAAATTGTAAATCAGTGATTTTTTTAACGTTTGAATGTGAATTTTAATTGTTAAGTGTAAGTAAATATAAAGTTACATTTTAATTGTAATTAACGTGACATTAACAATTTTGTTTTGTTGATGTTATCACTATATTGTACAAATTAATATGTTAATGTGCTTGGAGAAAAATAATTAAACTGTTTATTATGGGTACTAATTATGATATAACTAATACCAACATTGTATAATTTAAACGTACAAACTAGTTACGTTTAAATTATGTATTTAATTAAAACAAATTAAGAATCTTAAACCTCATAACAATGAATAATAGTTGTTTTTTATAATGGCTAAATATTATATTAGGTATAATTATAAATTATAATGCCTACATTATAATAGTTATATTAATGTAAGCCAGTTTTATAAATGTAATTAGGGGTGAAATAATTAAAATATTCACTAGGTATTATTTAAAAATCTTTTTAAATTATGAAATGTAATCATTTTGCATATCGCATCTACAGATTGCGTGATCACCATCCATTCATTATTTTTGCGCCACAGTCTATCCTTTTTAATCTTGATTTTACGCAGGTTTAGAATTTTTCACACTACAATTCGTTTTTATACAATTTAAATAATGTTTATCACCGTATATTATGGAGCTTAATATTTTTGAATATGATATTACGCACAGACTTCGGAAAAAAGTTAAAGTTTTGTTATCCATGAAATGGTGAGGTGTGCATAAAACGTCGTTTAGCCACATTGTGGCACGAACAAATTAAAATCGCGTCAGAAAGAAATTGCATTTATATATATATAAAAAAAAAACAAACTATATAGAATGCAGACATCAGAGATCTTTCGATTGGGATTGTACGTACATTTTTCAAAGACGAGCTTTATATAACAAGGACGGCGTACTTCGAATCGTTAACCAAGTATAATAAATATACAAGCACAGTATTGTACTTTGCAACGAATAATTGTAGATAACAATAACTCACTCGCAACACGCACTCGGACATGACAGTATCAGTATTACAAACAATAATACACATCTGTAACTCGTATATTTTTGTAAATGTTTAATGTATAAGTTTGTTTCCGAGTTAATCAGCGTGGCAGCGGTCAGACGACCGCGGAATAATCAGGTTCAGATCTCGTATAAACATCTGTTCGGGTAAGTATTTAGTAACGTGTGCATAATACCGCAACAAAAACGGCTTTTAAAGTCGGAAGTTTTACCAGTGTTTTTTTAGAGATTAAATATTTTAACGACGTTGTGAGAAAAATTAAAGTATATTTACCAATTGCATGTAAATATTTTATACGAGTAGACTATTCTATGTCACTGCCATCGTTGTTGATTATTGCACAATTAATTACGAAATTATATAGTATTTATTAAGAGCATTTTGATGCGAATTGGATATTACCGTTTAAGTGCGTTTTTGGGACCACGACATTTATTATGAATCCCGGAAGAGAATATTTTGGAGAAAATGGCACATTATTTTTTGAATGTACCTACATATTAAGTATATTTACTATTTAAGGCGCAAAAAAACGTTTTTTTTTACTTTTTACGTAGGTAGCTATCACTTCATATTGTACTTATAACATTTTGAAAGATAGATGTGTATCATTAACTCCAAAATATTATTCACTACAAATACTGTGCAAGTTGTATTTTTCTCAACGAATACAATCACAATCACTGTTCTCGGCAGGTGTATTGTTCACTAAAAGTTCAGAGACTGGAGAGGTGGGGGAGGGGCGAGCAGGGTAATACATACTCTTCTTACGGTAGAGTTAAAGAAAAAGGAAAAATCGTCTTCGGGATCGGCTACTGCTCATCAACAATGCCTATGGGACGTATTGTTTCGGTAAACCATATCGGCGGGCGTTCTGCGATTTGTATTCATATTCGCCGGGACAATCGACCTCACTACATAATCTAACGCAGGTTGACTTTGACAAATCCTAAGATATCAACCGTTTGTTTCATACCCGTTTAGTAACTTACACGCGAATTATAACGATATATTATAATTGTATACATAAGCGTATGGTGTACGCTATTGTTAAGAATCCATTCTTGTCATTGTTGTTGGTCGTCCTGTAATAATAAACAGTGTCGTCGTTTATATTATTCCGTAAATAACTTTTTGACAGTAATGGTAGCAGTAGAACACAGAAACCACGGTATGGTTTGATATTTTAAAAATTTCGAAATATTATTTTTTTTACCAGTTTTTTCGTTCTATTATATTATTATTATTATCATTCAGACTGTGTTTTCTTGATATTTTATTTTTGTACACACACACACACACATTAATATATATATATATATATATATATATTATACAAAGACTTTTTTATGCGCTACTTTTATATGAAAACTGAGTTGTTCATTTGTTCCAACATGAAATAGAGTAAAAAGAAAAATATAAGCATACAAGAAAACAAAATGAAAAGAATTGTTGGTGATGATTTCATATTCTCGAGGACGGTATCATAATAATTCCAAGGAATATTACAGCAATATCGAAACGTAGAAAAATTTTCGTGTGTGATAGGACACGCAAGTGCGTGCGGTGTGTATTTGTATGAGTTGGAGTATGCAGTGGAATGGGGGTGAAGAAAAAATAGACCGGAAGAAGAAGAAAAAGTTGCATGCAGACTTCTAAGACTATCACACCCTCGTTTGGACTCCGGTACCGCGATTAACGTCGATGTTTATTGTTCGGTATTTTGCGCCAAGTCGGCATACACTTGTGTATACATATATATATATGTATAAACGATATTTCTAAGTGGCTTTGACGCCCGATATTTTGGCATTCAGCCCCGAAAACACTAATTATTGTTAGACATATGTGATTTGTTTCGGATGTGTTTTGTATCTCTATCCTCCTTGGTTTTATATAAGACATTGCCAACTTGAAGTCGAACACGTGAGTAAATCTTTTTAATGAATACATATAATTTATAATTTATTAATGGTTCGGATACGATTTTTACTATGTTACGTTATATTATTTCACGGCGGTCTTTTATAATATGCGTATCTTCGTTATTTCAAATATATTTATGTTCGTATATTGCCATCAATCCTTTGTCAGGTGTTAACAGACAATATAAGCAATATTATAAAAATCAAAACTAGTGGTTTATTTTCGTGATATATATTGTATACTTACTGTATATATGTATCCAATGGACAGTTTTTTTACATAAAAATGTATGATCTGTGACATATTGCAGTTTGGAAGAAGTTTATTGTCATAAATGAGAAGATAAATCGATTTACAACGAAAATCCGTTTCTAATTCAAAAAACATATTCAATAAATATTTTTATCAAATAAGGATTGGGATATTACCTAAGAATTATTATTGTTAAAAGCAATATTGCTTAAAAACAATGGAACTTAATGTTATTCTCTAGTCTATATCATATATAGTCTAATTTTATAGGAAATATATTCATGATTACCTAATCGATATAGTCATTACTATCATTATACTCATTAATGTTATTTTTTTAATTTACAAAAATGTAGTATGATATAATTGATCTATATCTATAATAATAAATTGAAATTTTTAAGTGTGTGTGTAAGCGACAACCAAGTCTATTGCAGTCATAATTCTGAAATTTAGTACATAGTTAATACATATTATACTCAAAGATATGCACAATGAAGTTAATTTTTTAATTATAAGTGTTTTAATGGAGGAAGGTCACACAAGGATTTGTAAACTAACGAAAAACGAATACATTTTTTGTTTTTATGATTGTTTCATAAAATAAAAAAGTTATTTTTATAATAATAGATCATTATTTGATATAACTTTAAATTTGTATTTTTTATTTGATCAGATCATCTCAAATGATTATTTTGAAAATTCGGGTAGTTTACATTTAAAAAAATTTAAAAAGGGAAATTCACGAGAATTAAATTTTTTACGGGCGATGCCATGTACGATTATTGAGTATTTTATAATTCGATAAAATTCAAGTGTGGAATATTTTCGATATCATAAATTATAATAGTTATAACGCTATAAGCATCTATGCTTAAACATAACATATATTATAAACTATCAAGAATAATGAAGTATATTAGAAAAAAAATCACTTGTTTATCTATAATACCATTATTTTATGATGTTTTGATTCAAATATAATAACCTAATTCATTTGCACGTATTTATAGTCTTAAAGTGGTTTTATACATATTCACAACTGACGAGTGACGCTATAATTTAGATAAGACAATAGTGATACTCTGATTCAACTGATGCAACATTACTGATGATAATTTATTAGAAAAGAATCTATTATTTTGCCAAATTAAATGTATATTATATTTTCATAAATGTAATTATTATATTAAAAAAAAAATTACGTGGTATTTTAATGTTAATTAATATTGGTTTATTTTTTAATAAACTTTTAAATTTAAATCATCTCAATTAAAAATACCAACTTTGAGTAGGTAACATTAAATTGTGTTATCTAAATATTTATCTTAAAAGTTTTACGTCTTTAAAGAAGTGAAATGGATCTATATTCTTATTTTCATACATTTTAATTATTCTTTTTTTAACCGACAATGTTAGATAAAGTAGATTATAATATATTATAATGCAAAAATAGTTATTGTTATTAAATAACTTGACATAAATAAAAAAAAAAATATATTGCTTAACATATTTAAGTTATGGTATAATATATATATAAATACATAATATAGTTAAATAAGTTTTATGTATTAATTTTAGTTGTATCTTATTAAAAGCTTTATTTTTAATTAATTTTTGTTTTTGTAATTATTTTATTCCGAATTTAATCAATATAATATTATAATAAGAAAATAACATTTTTTTATTTTACAATTTATAATTATTTTATGAAATAAAGTAATTTTAATTATTAATGGCCATTATCAGTATTTTTTAATTTTGTTTGAATTGGATAGAGAATTTTTTTAGTTATTAAGATACTGAGAAAGAGATAATAAAAACAATATTATTGTTTACAATATTAATTAACATAAAATATTACTTGAGTATTGTTGATTATTCTTAAAAACAATTTTTTTTTAAATAAGCAAATAGAAAAAAATATTATGATGAAAAGTAGTAGTTTTATTTAATTTTTTGAGAAAAATGTATTAAAACTAAGACGAGTAATCGTGATTAAACTGACATTGATAATGGTCAATGGATATAATATATTGTTGAAAAAAATTAAACGTTCAATTTGCATCCAATTAGGTATCTAATGTCATGGAATACAAAAGTTTTTGAAAAACTTTTTTACAACTAAGATATTAAAAAAAAAAAATTTCATCGTTAAAAATCTGTATAAATCTTGATCTTCATATACATATATATTATATGTGATGTTTATATTCATTTACGCATCAATAATATCATAAAAAATCAATCATCTTATATTCATGTACAATTGTCTGACCGAATAAATAATAGTACTAGGTATTAATATGTTGTGTATCTGTGCGAATTGGTAACTATTAAACATTTTATTTTTTTTTAGTTGTAAGTTATATAATAATTACTATACTATAATGTTATACATATGATGGTTATTTTAAAATTATCTATAGTTTTAAACAATAATAATCGTGAAATATTTTAAATTAGTTTTGATATTGTATTAATAGGCTTTAGATATCATATGAGTATTAAGTAGGTACTTACTACTTAGTCATATATTTTATGATGAAAAAAATCGCATTCCATAGAGATTATAAACTTAATAGTAGTTATTTACATCTAAAATTGTATACATTATAGGTATCCTTTTATCTATTTATAATTGTATTAAACGTTTACAAATTCAATTTTAACTGTTTTAACTATATAAGACCTGGACGATTTAAAACATGGAATGTTTAAATTTACTTGTTTTAAACTTTTGTGAACATTAAACGATTCTAAATAGTATCATCAAAATGCTTTGTACCAAAAATAGTCAAGCCTGCAAAACGTCTTGTTTAAGATAAAAAGTTTTGTATATTATAAAATTAAAGAACTCAAAAAAAAAAAAAAATTAAATAAATAAATAATTTGAAAACAAGAGTCTTAAGTTTATTCATTCTCCGGAAGTAATTTTAGAAAATAGTCCTTTATATACACGTTGCATTAAAACGATATTTTAAATTAAAGTTTTAGAAGTATAACATTATTTATTTATTTTGTAAATTTGCTTATAATTAAGTATAGTTGTCGTCGTTTATGTATACATGATAAAATATTGCCGTTTGTAAGACAGACAGTTGTACAAAATACAAGCTAACTTGATTATGCCTAAAAGTTACAGAGAGACACGTACGTTAAAACTGAGAACTATTTTTTGTAATTATGAGTATAAAATATATCTAAATTTAAAATGATTAAACTTTAACGTACTAATTTTTGTGTAAATATAATTTTTTAAAACTAATAAAGGAACAAAATTTAAAGTTAAAATTACTATACAATTTAAAATATTTAAAATATTTCTGTTTGTTTATACACATTAAAGAATTATTTACTTACACTAACAATCTAAAAAGCATTTTTTCATAAAAAAAAACCAAATCATTTATTATAAAAACTAAAAAGTATAATAAGTATGATATACTATTTGTTCATTATAAAAAATATGTAAATTATATAAAGTTTACCTTAAAAATTAGTGTGAATTATGTGTCAAAGAATTGTAAGAACTTGTGAATAAAATAATCTAATATAGTTGATTTTGGTCAATTTATGTACATTAATTTTTTGATGTTTTTAAATTTATAGTAATTTTTATTTTAAGTGTCGAAGTTTATGATATAATATTTTATTTATTAATAGTTTTGTAAATTATGTTTATAGATATATGTGTTTATTTTTACATTGATATTATAATTTTTTAAATAATATAATGAGAGTAAATTCTCAATTTTATATAGTAAAATTAAAATTTATTAGGAATATAAAAATTTTTAATTCTTTTTATTCAGTTAATTTTGTAATTACACCAAAACTTGGCAAGTAAAAACTAAAAATTAATCAGTAAACGTGCTTTATTCGAAATAAAAGAACATCGATATAGCTGAAGGTTATTAAATCGTCAGATATTAGTATTTTAGGATTTCTTAGAAATTGTTTCTAAGATAATATTTCTATTTAATTTCTGCATACTATAATATTACAGTTGAAACATCATATTTGATTTATTTACTTGTAATAATTCTTAAAATTGCTTAATTTAACTGCTTTCTAACTTTTTTTTTTTTTTTAATTTCATCAGTATTTGCATTTTAGTATAAAATACTAAATAGAATGGTAAATTTTCTAAAAAATTTAACTCAAAATTATCGAGTTCTATTCATTAGTAATATTAGTAATGGACGTTCAAAATTAATATATTTCAAAAATTAAAAACATAATTTTTGTGGATTTGATGGTACTAAATTTATTATATTTTACCAAATATCAAGAATATCAGAATATTTCGAGCATAGATCCATTGGTTGAAATAAACGACGATAATATGTTTCAAATACGCTTGCATCAAATCTGTTTATCATTTTAATTAATAATAGCAAAAAAATTATATCGTAAATTGTCCGACGAATTTTCAAGTTTCAACATTCTTATATATTTTATTAAATAGTATAGCAAATTTATCTATTCTTTAATTTTGTTAAATTATAATAGTTTGTATTTATTTCAAATGATTTAAGCATGTTTATATTTAACATAAAAATATCAAAAGAGTTTAATGATTAAACGTATTTGGTGATATAGGATACTTGAGCAAAAATGTATTATGAATATGATTAATAGTTATCGATAAGTGAGTATAACAATAATTATTAAATAAGGTCATGAAAAAATTATTTTTTTTGTTTAGTGACTTAATGTTGAGAAAATTGTATCATATGATTCTGACTCTTATACAGAATTATCCCACTTTTCCATAGCTGCCATACTGCAAGGACAAGCTCTTAGTATTAGTAATTATCATCAACGCGTTTTTGCGGTTTTGAGTTAAATTTATCGGATTGTCGGAGGACGTCGTAAACGTATGTATAACGTCTTTATTTAACTAACGCATTGCATACTAACATTTATAATTTTGTATTTGATTAGCTATAATTTAAGATAAATTTACTTTTCATAAAACTTAAATACAAAGACATTAACTGTATTATTTCATGGGTTTTTTACAATATTTTAAGTCTTAATTAAATAATGAGCATTTTTAGTTATTACTGTTTTACATATATACATAATTCGTTTAAAAATTAAAATATCGTAAAAATTCAACAAGAAAATACAAATAATAATTTTAATTTTCAATTCAATGTTAAAATTCTATAATAACATAAAATTTGAACTGGTGAACGCTAATTTGATATGTTTTCTGTTTATAAGATGAAGACTACACTTGTGGGTACGACATCCTCTTAAAACATCGCTATCGCACCACACTCGAAAAGATAAGATAAGAAAGACTACTACATACAGTGACGAAACAACACTAGGGAGACGATGGTTTGTGTTCATATTCGTTCAGGCCGCGGCCGAGTCGTATCAGAAATTTCCCTACATGATATTCGTTACTGTCGTCAATACGTGTGTTACGCAAAATCCATCATAGATATTGTTGTCGCCGGTAATTATGTTCAAACTCGTTGTAGTCCTATCAGCGGCGCTTCTGTGCGCCCTGGTTCATGGGCAAGGAGATCCTGTTGTCGAGAAGATGGACGTATTCCGGTTGCCAGAAAACACAAGTCCCCTTTCGTATGTCTTGTGGTTCGCTCCAAATTTGAGTGACTGGACGGTCACGGGTGTGACCAATATAACGGTAAAAATAAATGATATCACTAACAGGATAACATTAAACCTCAAGGATTTAAACGTGACTGGCGTGTCGGCTTCGTTACACATGAATTCCGGGTCCTACAGAAATGAGCCGATCAAAGAATACGTGAACCTAACAAAAAATGAACAATTTGAAATTCGATTACAAAATAGTATACCCAAGGATAAAATATTGCTCTTAAGTATTAATTACAAGGGATATATTCGAGACGATATGACCGGTCTGTACAAAAGCTCATACATTGAAAACGGATTGATCAAGTGAGCACCTCTAAATGTTGAAATTTGATTTTTAAGAGAAAACTCTTCGAGTAAATTATCACACAATAATAAACTTTGAACGGGAATTCATTTTTTTTTTTTTTTTTGACTTAAGTCTATACTCAATCTGTCTGTCAACAGGTGGTTGGCCGTGACGCAATTTGAACCGACGTACGCGAGAAGAGCGTTCCCGTGCTTCGATGAACCCAAATACAAGGTTCCGTTCAACATATCAGTGGTGGTACGAAAGGGTCTGACGGCATTGTCGAATATGCCTATCATGAAAGTAGAGAGTGGGTAAGGATCCTTTTTAAATATATGTCAAATGCATATTTCATATTATATACGTATTATTACATAATGTATAAATGAAAAATGAATTTAGTACATAGACCTTTATTACATTCAAGATGCATTTAATGTTTTGAATTACAATTAATATTAAAATGGGTTTTTTGAAAGAACATATCAAAAATATGATCTTACCAGTTGAGTTTACAAATTTAAATTATTTTTTCGATTTTTTTTTTTTAATACACAATTAATAATGTAGTGACTATTATTCTGTACGTGAATATATAAAATACTAATATATCACTTTTGTTTATTAATGAATTATTCAACAAAAATATTTTAAATACTTTATATGGCTCGAAAATGTATTTTTTCGATATTCTTAGAATTAGAAGTTTTGTTGCAAATAATCGCTAAGAATATACTTGAAAAATTAATGTAGCACCTATGCATACTATAATATTACATTGCAGTCATAATTATTTATAAAAAGTTAATGGTTTTAATAATTTAATACAAAGATAAATTATTACTATGCGAGACACTTATTATTTATTTGCAAGATAGGCGGAAGCCACATAGAAACGTAAAAGATAGGTGCTTATGCGATTTACTCTAAAACAGTATGTTTTTCAAGTGTTCTATGAGTAATACATGAATGTATTGAATAAATAATATCTATTGACTGCTTATATGCTTACTAGATAATAAAAATATGATAACTATTATAATGTAATTACTGAAAAAAACAAAATAGAAATATAACAGATTTAAATTTTAATTATTATTATTGTTATTACTATTATTAGAGCGAACAATTTTGAATTAAAATATAGTTTTAAAAAAAAAATTTAATTTAATTTAATTTTTATTAATCACATGATTTTTAATAGTTTTCTAGTTTCTAAAAAATTGAAAAAATCAATTTTTGTCTTGTTTACACTCCTCTACTGCAAGTAATAGGTAACTCCTCATGGGACACTTATATAAAAAATATTTTAGTTACCTATTATTTAGTAAGCGAAATTATTGATGTAGAAATAAAAACATGATAAAAAATCTATTAACATAGTTTATGATAGCTATATTTAAAGAGTTTCACTTAATAAATTGATGATTCCTAGAGTTAAGGACAATTTAAAAAAAAATGTGTAGTTTACTTTATTACAAAATAAAAATGCACTTTTCTCAATTTTTTAAATATTTTGGTCACTTTTTCTACTTTTTATTAAAGAATAATCAGTATATTTATTGTATATTATATATGCATAGTTCAAAAGTTAATTTATAAACTATAATAATTTGGTAATAGTTGGTTAAAGACCTCTGGTTAAACTCTTGCATACAGGCCTTCAAACATTTAGCTGCGGTACTCAGTACATCTAGAAGTAAACAGTTCATAGAGAAAAAAACGCTTTCATGTTTTTTTTTGTCAATCGAACATATTAATAAACATTAATACTCATTGTCATTCATTGTAGCAGTCTTAATTAAATCAATATAATGATTTTAGTTGACACTTTTGATAAAAATATTCTATTATTTTCAAAGAGTAGCACTTCTTTATTTTACGTAATGATGAAATATTATAGCAAGCAATTATTTGTATAAAAAAAATGTATACTCAAACAAATTATCGAGATTACACATAAATAGTTATTAAGTGCCATCAAACATTACTGAACAACATCAACAATTATTTTGAATTTTAATTAGAATTAAAGTATTGTAGTTTTGATATGATTCACGTTGTCTAGTTAGCCTTACAAGTTTAAAAGGTTCTTATATAACAAGTAACAACAAAAATAAAAACTGAAAAGAGATGACGTGATGTTTGCATGTAATATTTATACTAATACTTATTTGTTAAGAGATATAGTAAAAACTATAACATTGCTATAATATACGAATGAGTAAAAAAATATACTTTGTTGGATAAGATAAAATTTAAAGTATTATATTAAACAGTAAATGTTTTTAAATTTAATTATAGTTATATAAAAAAAAATAAAATTACTCTTATTTGAATTTTAGTCCAGAAAACGACACGGTTTACTTTAGTAAAACTCCGGCGATGTCTACTTACTTGACGGCTATTTACGTAGGTGAATTCGTGCCAGACAAAAAAAATTCAAACATAAAAATTTACACACATAAAGAAATGCAAGATCAAACTGAATATATAGCAACCGAAGCTCCAAAACACCTCAAAGTACTGGAAAAATACACGAACATCGATTACATGCTTCCTAAAATGGATCTGTTGGCGATACCCGATTTCCAGGCTGGAGCGATGGAAAATTGGGGAATCAATACTTACCGGTAAAGTGGAATTGAATCGACATCGACGAAGGCGCTTATCAATTTATCTCGTTATCGTTAAACACTTCTTATTTTTTTTATAATTATGTCGTGTTTTTGCACAGAGAGAGCTATCTGTTGATGTCAAGTGATTCGAAAGCAAACATGAAAATTCGGTCGTCAGCAGTTGTGCAACACGAGTTCACTCATCAATGGTTCGGTGACTTGGTAACTTGCAAATGGTGGGACTATTTGTGGCTGAACGAAGGTTTCGCACGGTACTTCCAATACTTCGCAACCGGCATGGTAATGTACAATTAATATAAGGTTCATAATTCCACAATTTTGGTTTATGTTGTATAATGAAATGATTAAATTCCGTCTGATGTTATTATTGGTATAGGTGAGGACCAGTTGGTCGATGGATGAACTGTTCGTGGTCGAAGCGTTTCAGAATTCATTAGCATACGACCAGACACCTCGACATCCAATAACCGCGACTGTGAACACTCCCGAAGAGATCGAAAACGTGTTTGACATCATATCGTATAGTAAAGCGGCGTCGGTTCTGAGAATGTTGAAGTACTTGGTGACTGAAGATCTATTTAAATCATCCCTTCAATATTATTTGAACACATTCAGGTAAATAATAATTGTATACGATTTAACTTCAACACCCACTTTCTTGATTGTAAAAATTTCGTTGCGTATTTTATTGTATAATAATATATCAATATTTAATTACATAATAATTTTTAAAATTGTTCGATTATATTTATAGTCAAAATGTAGCAGAGCCTTCAGATTTGTTTGCATCATTCGATAATGTTTTATATGAAGCCGATTATTTCCTCGGAAATGATTTGACAGTCAATGAATTCATGTCAAATTGGACGTTGCAATCAGGGTACCCGGTTCTAAATATCACTAGAAATGCAACTACAAATACATTTTTAGCGACTCAAGTAATAAAGCAAAAACCATTATATTTTTATATAATTTTAAAATAAGTTTCAATCACAGATTGTAACTCAATACGACAGTGATAATATTCTGTTTCGCTCAAACAAAACAACCCCGTAAATATATTTACGCCATAATAATGTATTTATACGTAGACAAATTTTGTATTTGTATTTATTTTTTAAATTTTGTACAGAGCCAATTTTACATTAATAAAACCGATGGAATCGTTAACAAAACGGCGGCATGGCACATTGGTCTCACGTTCACCACCAGTGCGGACAAAAATTTCAGTTATTTTCAACCGCCCATTTGGACGAACAAAACATCGGCGTTGACCGTTATACCAACTCCTGATATACTCGTAGATATAGATTGGTACATATTCAACATACAATCAATCGGTAAGTGTTAATGTGGCACGTTTAAAGCAAAAAAAATAATCGATATCAAAATTATTTGCCTATTGATCAGGTTTGTACCGAGTAAACTACGATTTGGACAATTGGATGGCGCTGATAAAGCAGCTGAACAACACACCCGCCGATATCCATGTGCTCAATCGCGCTCAGCTCATAGACGACGCGTTCAATTTGGCAAAATCTGGCCAACTAGACTATTCAGTTCCGTTGCACTTGTCCAAATATCTGAGGAACGAATACAATATTACGCCGTGGTATTCGGCGATGAACGGTTTCGCGTACTTGTTAGAGCGCATGCCTCGTAGTGACGAAGGATACGCAGACTTTAAGGTACGCACGTATTTAAATTATAAACTTTGTGTGTGTAATGATAATAAATTAGTAAACGAGTATTAATGAAATAAGAAATTTTAACTTTTTGCGTACAGTCTCACGTTAGTAGCTTGGCTGGGACCATATATAATAAGCTAGAAAATCTCGTGTCGAATAATAATGCTGAGTATAAAGTGTTGAGTGCTTGGGAAACGTTTTCCAAGTGGGCGTGTAGGTTGGAGAACAAATATTGTACAGAAAAAGCACAGGAATATTTCAACAAATGGCAAGCAGGAGAGAAGTCAGTAACTTTATACTAGCACTTTGATCGTCTAAATACCTAACTTAAATTATTATACCGCACAGAATACCGGCCGATATCAAGGACGCGGCGTTCTGCGTCGGAGTAAAGAACAGCAACGGTCCATCGGTATTTAACAAGATGTTTGCGTTGTACAACAACACAAAGTCAATCTCAGAAAAATCTTCCGCTGAGTTCGCTTTAGGATGTTCTACTAACAGGACACAATTATCTGAGTACGTTATTAACTTATTGCCGTCAATATCATTTACCTTTGAGTGACAAAAATTTAATGCCTCAAACTGTCTGTCTCAATAAAGTCCCTGTTTTGTATTAATAACTTCAAGTGACGTTTTACAATGATTTGTTACTTGAATCTATAATGCACATGTTTTATGTGTCAAATTTACTTTTAATACGCCTGACTCTGCATTCTTTATGAATATTTGATTATACGAGTATAGAACAATATTAACGTAAATCATAATGAAAAACGAAAATAATGTCCTTGGTGTTAATTACTCATAAATTATTTCACTTTTAAAATGACAAAAAATATTTAATATTTACTACATTTAAAGTTTTTACATATTAGTTTAGAATACGGCAGGGTTGGCCACTTAAAAAAAAAAAAATAATGATTTTCAATATTGACATATATTAGAGTAGCAATCATAAATCAATAAGATTTAACTTTAATTGTGTTCCGTATCATTATTTTAACATTATTTTTTTTTTTATTTTAATATTTTCTCTTAACTACGTAAATAATTAATTTTGAGATTTGATTTTAGGTTTATAAACCATATTTTAGACGGACCCAAAGGACCAATCAAGAAAAACGGAATTAAATCTGTCGTATCTACAATATCAGCGACTTCATTGGGTCTCGATGTGTTATATGAATTTTTGTCAATCAACATAAACAAAACTTTAGATCAACTATCCAATGGTGAAGAAATTGTTACATATATTTATTCTACTCTTGCTTCTAAGATGACAAAAAATGATGAGATCGAAAAAGTGAGTCTTAAAAATCATAAAAAATGTGTACATGACTAACATCAGTACTGAAATATTATGCACCGCAAGTAGGTTTGTATTAAAAACAGACAAACTTGTGTTAATGACGAGAAATATAATCAAGATTTTCTGATATTATGTGTCTAAGCGATTCTTACAGAAATCTAATATAAATAGCTTGATTAATATTAAAAAAACTTAGTCAGTATTATGTATATCTGTCATGAATTATTTAATTTTATTTAATGTTCTCTCTTTAACCATCTTAACATGGTCCATCCTGCGCGGTGATTTCGTTAATAGGTAAACGGATGCGACAAAATATCGATTAATAAATAATTAAAATACTAAGTGGCTAGGTATTTCTGTTTTTAATGGTTAGGCATATATTATATCACAGGTTAATACATAACGGGTAGAATTAACAGAAAAGAGATCTTGATATATGAGATGATGTAACTTATTATCTGATGAATCGAATAACGAAAAATTATTAACTCTGAACTCTTAGTTGTAGATAAAATACAGATATCAGTTGGTAGTAGATTTCTGATAACAAACAGCTATAAATTTAGACCATATAAATCTGGTAATTATTTTATTATACTTTCAGATCAAAAAATTGAAGAACAATTCAACACTTCGAGCTTCCGTACGATCGTCGTTTGAAGAATCATACAAAAAGGTCGACCACAATTTGGCATGGTTTGATAGTTATTCTGTTGGAATTAGAGAATGGACGACTCAGTATGGAATAAAGGAAACCGTGATAGAAACCTCCACATCAAAGTCCGCGACGGTCATTCCAGTTGGCTCAAGCACTACTATTTCTCCTGTAACGACTCAACAACCGTCTGGTGCAACTTTGAACACGTATAGTAGTTTTGTGATTGTACAACTTATAATCTTAACATTATTAACTAAAACGTTGATTTTATAAAATTAAATTATATGATCCTAAAGTTGTATTACAAATTACAAAAAAATTATATTTATAATAATTATAAATATTTTTTAAACCTAACATTTTAAATATTTTCAGTCGATGAAATTGTATTTAATAAATGTGATAGGTATTAAATTATGAATTCTTGAAATGTTTTCGTGTATTATTAAATTTTACGATAAATTTAAACTGATTTTAAATTATTTCCTATTTTTAATAAGTATTCATACTTTATTATTAATAGTAAAATAAATAATTATAATATGATAATTATATAAAAATATGCTATTGTATAAATTATTTTATTAATAAATAATCATATGTAATTAGTAAAGACTGATGGCCTGTCTCTGCTCAGAATCGTTTATTCATATGCTACGGTTAATCATTCAATTCAAATTTCAAACATACATTAATGCAGTAAAATTATTATTCAATGTATATATTTTATAAAGTACATATAATAATATATGTGTGTACTAAACCATTCCAGATTTTAATTAATTATAATTTTTATATTCAATACGTACTCTTAACTAAAAAAAATATTGATATTTATTATGGTTTTTTCGAGTATAAACTCTTACACTACTCGATTAAAAAAAAATCTTGTAGTATACTTGAAAGTGAACATAATATTATTTAAAAAAATAAACAATGAATTGAGTTGATAGAAATAGAAGCAATTGAGGAATAAAGAAAAACGGTTTTCGTCTTGTGTTTGATGGAAAATCTTTCAACCTATAACCTTTACGAGCTAACTATAACTATTAATTTTAGGCAATATATAACACAATAATATTACTCCCAATATTTTTAGCAATTGGCCGTTCTAGTGTAAAATACTTCATGTATTAATAGCGATTATTTAAAATATATAGAATGTTTATTTAAAGATGAGGTTAAAATGAATAATTTGAAATGCGTATTTATATTTTCATAAAGTTAATTTTGTTCCGTCAATATAAAATCCACTATTAATGATAGTGGATTGGCTATGTAAATTTATTGGAAAAAAATCAATTCTTTCAAAAATATTTTTATTATTTTTAATTTTGTGTGTAGATACTATATAATATAACACAACTATTTTTAACAGAGTGTTTGAAATACTGAAGACACAATACATTTTATTCGATAACAGTTTTTTAGAACCATGAATATTAATTTTAGTTTTATGATATTTCAAATAAATTTAATCTTATTAAAATATACCTGTACAGTAGAATACTATAATATTTAAAATACGTTTTATAACTCAAAATTTTAGTGAATAGTAAATGCTAATATTATGTATTTTATTAAAGTCTTTTTAAAATGTATATCACAATAAATTTAATTAATACTATATTATAAGATTTTTAATCTGTATAAAGCAATTAAAATTTTTAAATATATTACTTACAAAATGGTAATACATTTGTGAAAAAAGTGAAAAATAGTAACTCTTTCTATGAAATACAATATTGAATAAAAATTAAAAAACTACGATTAATATGTTCTAATAAAATTTTATTAGGTGTATAAACAACTAGTTTTTGCATTTGAATAATTTTATACGTATTTTATAAAACATGTATTTTTAAAAAACGCTCTATGATTTCATAATACTATGATTTAGTAACTATTTTATTGATTTCAGTTTAAATGAGTAAACAATAAAATAAAAATCACTTATAAATGAAACATTTAATTTGAATATTGTAGATAACTAAAAATTAATTTGGTAGAAAAATATCTAACTTGTTATATTTGTGACGTCTGTCTAAGTACGATTTAGATAGAAAAATAAAATTCATATTGATGTTTTTCCTATTAAATCAAATACAGATTAATTAATATAGTTGCAACTGAGTGTTATAAAAGAACGGTTCAATGACATACTGATTATGTCATATTGGCATGTACGAATTGCGCCTAAACAATCAAATTCAAATTACGTTTTCATTGGAGTGATGTACATTATAAATGTCAATATTTAAAAACTAAATACAATCATTTAGTACATTTTCTTGTGTAATATCCATTCATAGTTAATTTTAGTTAGTGTTAATTAAATACTGATATGTATAATATTGTACTTATTTTGCTAATAAAATAATAATCACACGGCGTTATGTGCAGGCTAAATAGGTACACCACAGTCGTGTGGTCGGTTTCCCAGTACCTACCTTGTGTAATATTATTATGCAGATATAATAATATGCAACGTAACAGTATTCAATATTATGATCATACGCCGTTGTGAATTTTCACTGGATACGGAAGTCAGCTTTTCCGTGATTTATAAGTTTGTGGTTTGTCAAATTACAAAACATGAATGCATTGAATGGCTAAATATAAGTAAAATGAAAATAATGTAATATTGTAATATTATCATACATTTTAATAATTTTTGCAATTTAGTAGATTACTGGTAATTAATAATGAAATAGTTACAACATTTTTGAATAGTGAATAAAATTTAAATTATAGACTATAGTTTATATTTATAAAATACAATATTCTGTATCCAGCATTAATAATTTATAATGGACTTTATCATTTTAACGTATTTATAATAACTACTACTAGCTTATAATCTCTTTTAGCTGTGCTTTTAGTCTTTATAAATGTTCCAAAAACTAATAAATTAAGATCTTACAAGGGGATTTGTAGTAAATCAATACTTTCAAAAGCAGCTATATTCCTGATTTATATTGTGTACTTACACTAAAAAAAAATGTCCTTGTGCATTCATCAAGTTCTAAAGACATTTTTTCTGTTGTTTTATAAAAAAAAAAAAAATGAATGATGTTTATATTGATAATTTAGAGATTTTTAGAATTCTTCCATATTCCTTAAAAGTTTAGAAATAATCTAATAAGATATACCTATTGTAAATAAAAACTTTGTAAACCTGTTGGATAATAATATTAAATTTTTAACTTCAAGTTAATTACATAATAATTTATCAATTATCGTTATTTGTTCATTTGCGTTAATTATTGTTATTTTAGAAATATTAATTATCAATTCATTAAAATTGAAATTATACCATTGAAATAAGGATGAAATAATATGTTTGACAGCATACGAAAAAAAGAGAAAAAATTATTTAAATTATAATAAAGAATTATTATATAAAAAAATAAAAGTTATGATATATTTAACATATGTATTTTTATGGTATTATTAAGTATTGTAATCATTTTTTTTCATCGTAGACTATTATCTATCTTCATAAAAATATCTTTGGCTTGTGTTAGATACGGAAGAAGATGTACAAAATATTTATATATAAAAAATATATTCTAACTGAATTTATAATAATCTATTTATACTCCTATTTTTATTATTTTTTAATATATTGATTGAAATTATTTCATATTTTTATAATTTTTTTTTTACATCCATGACACATAAAATTATATTATTTACTTATTTAACATAAGTAGTATAATATTTATGTATTTATTGTTGGTTCTTCTCCATATATCGTATTATTATAACAACCTAAAAGACAGTAATCTTAAAATAGAATAAAAATGGTATATGTACAGATTTAAAATTTTTTTTTATTGAATTTAGGTATCTGCGGTGTTTTTAAATTACAAATATTTTACTCAAAAGTGATAAAAGCAACAAACAGAGACGCAAAATCTTAGCGAACTGGATTCAACATAAAGGAATATTTTTCTAAACGTTTACACAATGAGATTTAGTACTCATAACAACGGTTATATCCCGACTTCGCAAAATTAAAAAAAAAAAAAACAATTAATTATTTAAAAAAAATTTAATAATCTATTTTGCCGCTCGGAAAGAAAAATATTCAACAATGTAGGACACAATGATATTATTATTTATTATTGTTGTCACGAAACGTAAACAATTTATTATTATAATATATTTTATGTATTATTACCTATTTGGCTGTGTATCATAACAAAATTAGATCACAATATTGTAAAATGTATTTCATATTCGTGGTTTGGTGAATATACGTTAAGGTGTTTAATTAGACAATATTGCAAGCAGAACACTAACAGTGATGAGTTCAAAACCATCGATAGTATAGGGGTAGAGGTGATCATTTGCGAAACTCAAATTCCATTTGCATATATCGGAGAAAGTACGGTGTATTCCTACATACATAATAATTATAATAATAATATGTATTGTACGTGTAAACACGCGTTTTGTCGATACTTGATAAGCCGCTGCTACGTTATATGCATACATTACAGAGGTTCATCGTGACAAACATTATCGGTGACGACGTCTCGTTTATGTTTACCCAACATAAATACATCGATTATAATAATTAATTAGTCGGTATAATAGATCCGGGTAAGTATCATGATCATGATCACTCACCTAGTTAAGAAAACACGCGTCAACTAAGTGTAATAATGATATTATTAACATAATAATAAGTACGTGACTATAAAGTTATTGTATTTTCGAGTATCTATGTATACAACGATATCATAATTCGATTTTAAAATATAATAATAAATAATAGTACATAGAAATTGAAAACAATTCACGTAGTATTGGAGTGTAATTAATATTATAATAATAACTATTATTTTTTTGTTCAAAGGCTCTATGAAATGTAAAAATATGTTATCATATTTTGATTATGTTGTTATAATGTTGTGATTGTTATACTCACTGTTTCGTTGATTTTTGTGAGGCCGTCGATGTTTCCGGTCGGACGACGACGACGAAAATACACACGACTGCTGTGACAGACAGCAAAATAATAATTTTTGATAAATACTACGACAGATCGCGGTCCACAGTGTGTATTAGTATAGCCAGTATTTCGTCACGATTTCCACAATTTTATTGTCGTATACGCTTGTAAAGCGTATAATATTTTGATGATATATACTTACGCTCAAGTATTATATTATTCCAGCGGATGCGCAAACGTGGTGGTTGTAACGCACTACAGGACCGCTTTGACGCGGACGTGGTCGGCGACTGCGATGTACGGAGCCCTGGAAAAGCGAGAAATTTACCGCTACACCCTCGCTAGCCATCCGCGACGCAACCCCCCTCGGTGCGCCGCCACGGTCACCTACCACCAACCGCTACCGCACCATGAACCTATCTACCGCGGCCGCACCTTATCACCACTCGTTTTGGTTTTCCGCCACTGCCACCACCGCCGTCACTCCGCCAACCAACTACTCCACGGACCACATCCTTTCCCGTACACACACACATCCACACACACATCCACACACAAATATAATACGCACGTGATCCGAATGTTTTTTGGGTCAAACCGATCTTTTAAGCCTATAGCAGAAGATAAATTGAGACGAGATTAGCTGTCATCTCTTATACTCTGCGGCGGTTTCGAAATTGTTTTATTATTATTTATATATTATTATTATTTTTAAGAAAGACTACGGAGCAACGCAAATATTGAAAAGTTAAACTTCAGCTGTCTCGGTTCGCCAAATATATCCATCGCCGTTACCATCACCACCTTGATACCAAATATTAACTTGTCCGGAAAATCCTATACATCAAAAACTTTCATTTTCTTGCGTTCACCTTATCCTTCCGCCTCTGTTTTGATCACAAGTACTACATTTCCCGGAAATATTTGTTACGTGATATCATTTATTATTTAAATGTTGATTTTTCGTTAAAATTCCCCGTAGTGTTGTTTTCAAATATTAAGAATTAAGTGTAAAAAATATAACATTATAAATAAAAAAGTTTATTATCCGTTTGAGAGAATGTTCAATTTGAAATTCTGAGGAGGAGAAAAACTATTTATTGCAATAATGTAGCTTTTTTTTGGAAAACACTTTGTATAGGTAATAAAAAACTCCAAAACTTTTAAGTAGTATATAATACATTATATTTAAAAATTGGATCTAGATCGAATTTAAAATTTTTCATAATAATAAAAATATTATTTTTTTTTCTATTTTTATTTATAACTTACTTAATTTTAATATTTAAAAGACGTATTATTATTCAATTGTTATTGTAAATTAATTTTAAACAAATAAATAAATACTACAATGTTGAAAATTTGGTAATATTTAAAATATAAAAATAAAAAGTAATGCTTAAGTAAACTAAGTTCATCTAGGGACAGACAATTATTTGAATGTGTTGATTTATCATTGATATAAAATAATAATAATATAACACTTTTCAAGCAACAAGACGAAGTACTAAACACACAATTTCTGTATCCTGTCCGATTTTATAATTTATGACTGTAGAGAAATCCAATGGTTTTATACGATCATTACAGTGAGGGATAGTATTTGAGTATGGGTAGAGATGCTCTATAGTCTATATTATGGTAATATGCATATTATTTTCTTAAAAAATATATCATAAATATCTTTAGTTGGCAATTTTCAAAATACAGTGAAAGCAAAGGTTTTAGTAAAAAAAAAAAAAACAAATTCTTTAAGATTAATTTTTTAAGGATGTTGTACGGAAATACATTGTAAAAGGTACTAATAAAATATTACGACTTTTTTAAAATATAATACATTTTATGTTAAACTATTATACTTGTAAATTATACGTGTAAAAAATATGCAGCCTCTTTATACAATTATTTTAACAACTTAATAATAAGTAATAGTATTATTAATTTATGTAATATTTATATTTTCATACCAAATAACTAATTCGTTGATATTATATTTTAAATAACTTTAATACTACTATATGTATTATCAACGGTGGATAATATTTCTAACTCGCAAATGCTATTTTATATTTAACATAACAGAAAAATATAACAAAATAAAAAAATATTTATGTATAATTCTTAAAAATATATTAAAAAAATTACATATCCTACACAACTTTAGAAAAAATGTTGATACATAAAATAAAATATTCCAATATTCTCAGAATAAATAACTTAATTCTTAAATTATAATTCATAACGTTATTTTAATTTAATCTTGTAAATAAGTCAAAAAAATTCGAAGTTGATTTTTATGATGGTATTATATTAGAAATATATAAGTACCTAATAGTTAAACTAAAATCTATTATCATTATGACGTGTGAAAGATATATGATGAAAACTGTTAGTTTAATTAATAATGTACCGATATTATTGTCTTAACTCTCAAGAAGATATATAATATATTTTTAATGGATTATAGTTACTCGTATATATCTAAATGTAGTAATAAATACATTAATATACCTGAAATCTAAGACATTTATCTCAAGCTATAATCTCCATAAATTTATATTCTTTAATATTATACTAGAAGTGGAGCATTAAATTGTATACATATATTCCATAAGGCAATTTGGATTAAAGACAAATATTATCTTAATTCTTGTTTAGTTGGTTTTTTATTATTATTGATTATACATTTTTATCATCTTTAAGTATAAAGTGTTTTGTAATACAATGATATTTAATTAAATTCAAATAAAATAAAAATGTAATTTCTTTCACAAATCCATATTGCTAAATTACGAAATTATCTACAAATTTAATTTTATAATATTGCTTATATGTTTTACTAGCCTCGCTTACTTAATTATATTTTATTTTTAATTTTATAATTTATTTAATATATTTAAATTATTGAACTTTTTATATATTTTTAACGAAAAGGTTTTTTTTTTTAGTAATTATTAATATTATAAAGATTTTAGTCTTAAGACTTTTAATACACAGATATTTTTCTCATGACACGTTTTATTTCTGTTGATTTCTTTTTTACGTTGGTGATATTTACTATTAACTGAATAATGAATTTACCAAAGCGTTAAGTGTGAATTATCTACCTAATTAATTTTTTATATACCATTGTTTATTAATTTAAATACATTCATTTTGTATTAATACTGTAACTTATTTATGTAACATGTTTAAAAAATGTACCAATATGTGTTTGAGTTACATAACTAATTATTTTTTAATAGTTTACTAAATTAACAATTATTAAATTTCAAAGTTAATATTATGGTTTAAATTTGTACTGATTAAAATTGTATTGTTTACATTTCAAAAGTTTTGAGATGATTATATTTACTATTTTATATTTAAACACTTTTAAAAATGACAACATCTACAACATTATAAAATTATGAACATTAATTGTTATTTATTTATGATAATATTCTCTAAATTTTCACATTTTTTTATCTAAATTTGGTATGAATATTTTGAACTTATACTATAATAGATTTTTTATTCCTAAAAATAATTATTATTTCTATGTATAATAGCTTAATAAGTAGTGTAATTTTATTACAATTTTCTAATAATGTTGAATTGTTGTTAAATTAAGTAATTTTAAAGCATGTATTAGAGTATTTAGAGTAATTCACATTTTTTTTTTTTTTTTTACAGTATATTACATTCTATTCAAATTTTTAAATTGATAGCTTATCAAAACTTTATAAGTTATAATTAATAGTACTAATTTTTTAGTTTAGTGTAATTCAAAAATTATATGTTATACTATACCTAGTCATTTAATATTGCAATTTATAAAAAAATTGGTTAACTTATTTCATACAAAGTAGTGAAGACGTTTTGAATATATTATTGTTTTTGGCACTTTAATATTGTGATAAATAAGTATACTATATGCAATAAATATAGTAACAAACTAATAATTTGTTTACCTATATGGATACACTAGGTTAAAATATTCTAGTAAATTATATTAAAACATGAAAAATAAATCATCAGCCATAAAATTGAATTTACTTCTTATCATCAATAACATTAGAGTACGTACATAGGTACATAATAAATAATAGCAAGAGCAGTGAGTAATTAATTAACAACATCTCGCATAAACCTAATGATAGGTATACTGTCTTAATATACCCTTAAAAGTAATATGAGCTGGTATTGTAAAGAGAAATTATTAATCTTATATTTCACTAGTAGATGTACCATTAAAGGTGTATTCTGATAAAGTATGTGCTGAACATCCAAAATATTTTTTATTAAAGTAAACTAGCAATATCTCATTCATACTGCTGGGATGTTAAGTATTATAAAAAAATAATTAATAGGTAGGTATAGAATAAAATATATGAAAAATTAAACGAATTCAATTATTTACAGTCTTATTTAAAATAAGTACCGATATTGGATTTTCATTTTATGATCTAAAAAATATATATTATGCTGGTATGGTATTTTATAAGCGAATTCCTGTTTAATTAAATATAATTATTGTAATTATACAATATGTAATACTTTTATGAATGTTTAATGAACTAAACATAATTTGTTTATTTTATATATTTAATTGTTAATCGATTTACCTGATCAGTCCTCATATTATAGTAGTATACTTTTATCAATGAAACATAATATTATCACGGAATATCGTGTTAACAATCACCTAGCAACGGGATAAAATGGCTTATAAGAATATAAGAAGGGTAAACAATAAATAAACTCCACCAAATCAAAACAAATGTGTCATTTAATACCATGTCTCCTACAACGTTAAGAGGAGATAAAACAATGTTTTAAAAAACAAGGATATTTGAGATATTTCACACAAATATTACCAATTAAAAACAAGTGTTAAAAAATCTAATGTGAATATTGTAATTTGTAGTATATTACAAAATTCAGTTTAAAACTATCTACATAAAGGTAGACACTAATTGAAAGGAACATAATGGGATTTCTTAAATTTAGTTGATGTAAGGAAATTGTAGAAAAAAACTTTATTTACTTTTTTTTTTTAATATATACCTATTAAATTCAAATATTCAAAATAAAGACGCATTAAAATTAATTTAATTTTTGTTGTATTTTCAAATTGAATATTTGATCAATTTCGTAAAAAATTAATTTTAGTTTTAATAATTTAAAAATAAATGTAAATTTAATATTAAGTATTATTTTAAAATAAAAAAAAAAACGTAAAAATAAATTCTTAACCACATACTTCTTAGTTAATACTATTTTAATTTTAATTGTTATAAAAATAAATGTTTTTAATTGAATATAATACTTAATCCAATTACTAGGGATTTGATGTTATTATAACTAGTAACATCTAAAAAAAAATTTTAAGGTTTTGATAAAAAACTTAATCTATATATTTTATTAAAATTATATCTTAAATGTATTTGTTTGCATAATATGTGCGTTCATTTTGAATTTATTAAATATATTTTGATATTATAAATATTTTTTATAAATTTAATTTTTAAAACTGTATTTTTATAAATATCTACAGCAAATAAGTGCTATAAAGTATAATATATATTACACTCGTAAATATACTATCAGAAATAATTTTATATAATATATTATGAAGTTTGTAATTTTTATATTTTATACTTTACTATGCACAACTGTGAACGAGTTTTTTTATTACATAAAATGTAATTCTTTTAGATGATACGAGTATAAAGTATTTTTTTTAGCAATTTTTACGTCCACTTTAGGTATAGGCAGTACCCACCTAGAATAATTAAATTCAAGTCAAAGAGACATTTTTTTTAACCATTAAATTGTAATAAACCTTAATTGAAATAATACAAAGACTAAGCGTATATTATAATTTTTTTTTTTATGTATAAAATTTATAATCTATACTTTAGGCACAATGAGTAAATGTGA
The DNA here is from genome assembly GCF_002803265.2 of Melanaphis sacchari. Classification (NCBI taxonomy): domain Eukaryota; kingdom Metazoa; phylum Arthropoda; class Insecta; order Hemiptera; family Aphididae; genus Melanaphis; species Melanaphis sacchari. The sequence goes on along the minus strand of NW_020270439.1, from coordinate 262,423 downwards.
TACAGAATAGGTATCAAAACATATTAATATTAATAATAATGAAAGTTTACAATAAATTACATAGTACATGTTACGTTTGAGGAGAGCAGCCACCCATTAATGACACTTTCGTTTGTTTTTTTAAAATATGTAAATGTATATTTTTGTATTTTTTTTTAATACACTTATTTATTTAGAACTTAATTTATATAACAGCAAGTCACGGCATCATTTACGTTTTAACCTTCTTGGAGGGTTTCCGGAGATTGTTGGGGTAGAAAGATTTCTAGCAAACGGATTGGGGTGATATAATAAGTGGAGGTGGAAACGTTTGTAATAACGTTTTGCTTCATTGTGCACTAGGGGCGTTTTTAAATCTGAATGAATAGTATGATTAGATACGTAAGGAGGGACATTTAATAATTTTCTAAGCACTAAGATTTGGAAAGTTTGTATTTTGTTTATATTAGACTTTTTTGCATTTCCCCATAATTGCATATTACAATTAAAATCAATATTAAGTGATCATTAAAAAGTAGCATTGTTGTAAATAGCGTGTAATTTTTACAAATAAAATCAACATAAAATGATAAGCGGATGGTTTAACAAAAATAAAAGAAAAATCTAAACGTAAAAAAAGTTCATTAAAAATGACTTTTATTGTTGAAATGTATAAAAAAAATAATTTTCATTGTTTTTCTATTAATATGTTTGGAAAGCTTACGAAATAATCATCAAATTTATTGAAATTAAAAAAAAAAAAAGGTACAAAATAATATAAATAACACTAATAACAGTCTGCTCATTCAAAATATAATTGTTTGTAATCAAGTTCTGTAACACCGAACTTCAGTAGTTTTAATACAACTCATATAACTATGAAATTCATTTTACATGATGTAGATAAAATAATTGTAATGGTTAACATAACTATAAATGATTTATAGACAAAAAAAAAATGAAAATTTTGTTTTTTTAAAGATAGTACATTGATAAGTATATGTGGTGTTTTAAAGTATCATCTACCCCTTAAAAAAAAAAATAAAAATATTATTTATAAAGGTTAGTATTATTTAAATTATATTTGTTTTTATGATGATATTTATTAATCTTAAATTTAAAATAAAATTGTGAAGAGAGAAATTTATTTTTATTTGTGATTATAAATGTTATGTCTACTAAAAGAAAAAAACAATGTATAAAGTTTAAAATCTTCTAGAATGGTTTTTAAAATAAATAAATTTAGTTTCACATTTTCTAAAATTGTAAGTTATATGGTAAATTGAACACTTATTAAGCTCCAAACTTTTTTCTCTGTGTTTAAGGCTTATTTTCAAAATAAAATTTAGTTTGATTCACAGTAAAAATTTCGTAAAAAATGTGTGTTATACATTTTATGTTTAAATAAAAACCTTAAAAATATATTACGTAAAAATTTAAAACAATTTGTTTTATTTCAATTGAAAATTAAATACAATAAATATTTTCAAAAACGTTTATAAATTTTGAACTAATGAATGTTGTTTATTAAAAAAAAATTATCCTGCATAAATGTATAAATGAAAATAATTCAACCGCGATATAGAAAATGTAAACTAATTTAACTTTGTAACAAATGATGCATTAAAATTAAAATAATAAATAGTACTATGTGGTAATACTATTTATGGAGAGAAATCAATCACCTATATTATTAATATTTAATATATTTTTAAAAAAACTAAAATATTTCAAAAAGTCAAACATAAGAGAAAAAAATTAGCAAAAACGACAAATTTGATTATTATAAATTGCTTACAACTTATAAAACACCATAAATTCGATCATAATTGCAAAAAAATTGAAAAAACTTCAAACAAAATACTGAAACAAGGTCAACATTTAAATTAGTTTGACAACAGTCTATTATTGTAGTTACCTACCGTTTAGATTGTTGTCTATTTTGAAATCGTGAAACTAATTTATAGTAATTTTTCTTTTAATTGATTTATTTTTCAAACATATGGATAAACATAATATAGGGAGACATGTTAACCTTAGTATGTGTATATTTATATAGCAATAAATTTTAAATAATAGATTTTGAAACAACAAAACTGTCAATATTGCATTTTTACCTTTAGAACATTAATACAGGATTAATGAAAAAAACTTTCATTATTTTGTATTAAAAAACTACTCACAGTTGGTTAATAATAAATTGAAAAGAAAATTCACCCAAACAATATTGACATTATTATGTTTGTATTTTAATGAATGCCTGCTAACTAACTAATTTTTAACTGTTTGATAAATGTGTTTGACATATTATGGTGAATATTAAATTTGTAATTATATAATTTGCATTTTATGGACTAATATGCAATATATTTAATACCGTTATGATTATTATATTAATCATATATTTTAATTTTTATATAATATTGTGTTTACCTCTTTTAAATAAATTCAGAAACAGCACAAAAACAATGATTAGATATTAAGAAATGTATAATGATAATTATACATTATAATTAACATTTTGAGTCTACCTATGTAATTGACACGAAGTTAAAATTAATAAATAGCACTTGGATTTAAAAAATATTTTGGCTTAGACAAAATAATGATTAAAACATAATAATTTGGATATTTAGCTAAATTTAGTAATTATTTTCTTTGTCCATCTAATATTTACCTAATAGACTGCGTATGATTTATATGTGATAGTTTGAAGCTATATTGTTTTAATAAAATTAGATGTTAATAGTTAAATTATACTGAGATTCAATTTAATATTTACCAGTTATTTAATATTTATTCATTGATAATAACTGACTGAAATAGCAAGCTAAGAATTTTAGATAACATTAAATTGGATTTTAACTATTGATTCATGTTAATGAATAACGTTGAAATATTATATATTTATATTATTACAATTATATTATTACCCCGATTGCTAAATAAATTCATGAGTATGCATAATAGTCTATATATATTATTAAAACGTAAGACAATTTTTTTTTTAAATCATATCTTAAGTTCTAATGGATCGATTTTCATGATTTTTTTTTTTTTTTTATGTAAGTGCTCGGTGTCCAAATTAAACCATTTAATGAGAAAATTCTGAAATTTATTAATTAAATTGTGTTTAAAGATATTTAGTTTTTTGTGTATTTGCGTAGGGACGCGAGTTTTTTGTCGTACCTGTACACACATATCTTTATAACCACCCCTACTCCTGCGTCAATTGCAGTAACTTTTACGTTGTACGATCGTCGTCACACAGAATCAAGACTCGTATGTTACACTAGCCTCTTTTTTAAAAATATGGAAATTTTATTATTTTATAATTTAATATGTCATTTGTACAAATACAGTGACCCAGAATTTGTATGACCAAAGAGGCTAAGTTATATCAAAAATCCTTCGAGGATGGTGAGGGGGAGGGTTGGCGTGACGTTTTATCACTCTTATCAGCCCTCCATTTATTTGAGAAATATAAAATTTTATTTGCAAATATTTTGCGCTTTATTTGTACGCATTTGTACGCGCAATATGAAAGTTTGTATGCTAATAGTTTTTTGAGGATCATGACATATCTTATGGAGAAAGGGAGAGGTGACATAAAAACAAACTAAAAGCTCACCAAAGAAGCTAAAGGTATAATCATAAAATCATATATATGATATAATAGTAGGTTTAATGATATTAACCAATGATTAATTGACTTAGGTACAGATTAGGTACTACTAAGAACAAAATTTTTGCTATAAATTTTAAAATATATGCTAAAGAATGTAAATTATAATTCTCCGACATACACAACATTTCTCATACCCCTCATTTAAGTCTAATAAGGAAAAAAAATACCATATTACTAGCTACAAGACGCATTCAGAACAATTTCGTAATACACCAAGGCCTCTTAGAGGTATTTCAATACTAATATTGACATCTCCCGGGTCATCAAACTCTTATGTCCCATCACCTTTTATATATTTCCCAAAGAATATTTAATTTTTTCCAAAGAGATTATGAAATTCTTGAAGGATTTTTAATTTTTTTCATAGATCTCATAAAATTCTTAAAGAGTTTAATATTTTTCAGAGATTTTATATATTTCCCAAAGAGATTATAAATTTCCCATCAATTTTTTGATTTTTCTAAAGAATTTTTAATTTTTTCCAAAGAGATTATAAAATTCTCGAAGGATTATTAATTTTTTCCATATATTTCATAAAATTCTGCGAAAGCTTAATATTTTTTCAGAGATTTTATATATTTCCCAAAGAGAT